>NC_041387.1:457570401-457633503 GCF_002162155.2 Triticum dicoccoides | reverse complement strand
ACGTCTGAGCGACATCGCAGAAAGGGCTTTAAAAAGAAATGCCACAGTCGGACGTCTGAGCGACATCACATAAAGGGCTTTAAAAGAAATGCCACAGTCGGACGTCTGAGCGACATCACATAAAGGGCTTTAAAAGAAATGCCACAGTCGGACGTCTGAGCGACATCACATAAAGGGCTTTAAAAGAAATGCCACAGTCGGACGTCTGAGCGACATCACATAAAGGGCTTTTATTCACAAGTAAATAATACTCATAATAAACATTCAATTCATGAAAGCAAACGGGTTAGTCCATCCACAGGAGTGATCATTTAACCGGACTTAGCACTCATGCGATTCACCGGAGTCTCTGTCATGAAAGCTGACAATTGATTAGGATAAGAAGAAATGAAACTTGACATGGAAGAGATGATTTGGAGGAATATATGACTCTGCAGAGTTTGTACAAAATTTTTCCCACAGTCAACGGATTTCCGTAGTCACGAAGGACTAGTTCCGTTTACGGTATTTCAGAAGAAAACACAGCTAACCGGTACACACCCATCCTACCTCTCGATGCTAGGAATCACCCTAGTCATCGTCCAAGAAAAACTTTTGAGACGGGGAGATCACAATCTCGAATAGCATGGGATCAAATTTATATACGCGCGCTCTAAGGGGTGCCCCCCTCTCGGTCCCAACCGGAAACACCCATGCCCCCTGACCGGATGACTGGCTTTAATCCAGGGCCATGGAACCATCATCACGGCCTCTCCTCTTTGGTGTGTACCATGAAAGTGGTTTGGAACTTACTAAACCATATTCCTTGCGGAAAACATGTGGTAGTACAAGGAAGGAAATGATAGGTACTGGACCGATATGGTTTGACACTGAAGTCACATAGTCTGGCGTAAGACTGGCATGCTACAACACTGCCGTCGTACCCATCCTCATGCCAACACATGGCCATTCATATTCACATTCATCCACGTATGGATCATCGAACTCACTTACCTCATTATCACATAAAATAACGTTCATCGGTATACTCACCGGCATGCCATGAAACTAACTAAATGCAAAACATGCCAAGACACTCATCATATCAAAAGTTCAAACATGCTTTCCTGGTTCAGAGTAGTCGGAGCCTAGCTCGGTGAAGTTCGCGGCTCCGTCACCTCCTTCGGTATCTACGTTTAAAGAAGATATATGCGCTAACGTAAATACCAAGGAGAGCACAGAAGGTAAACCAAATATTTTTCAAATAAATCTGATAAAAAACTAGACAAAATTTTAAAGAGAACAGAAAAGGAATCAATCAAAAATACTTTTCTGATTAAAAGTTTTAAGGGTTTTTGTCCAGGGATTTATCTGTAATGAAACAGAAGATTTCCAGGGGCTAGTTTATAAAAGCAGAAAACACTTCGGTAGCGATTACGCCAGCCCGAAGAGAAAACGTATTTGGCAGAAGGTGTTTTCAGATAACGCTTCGTTTAGAAAGGACAGAGAGGCTGACAGCGGGTCCCACTTGTCATGTTTAAATTTTCAAATGGGAGGGACGAGGCTCGTCGGCGCCCGAGAGCTGCTGTGGTCGCCGGCGGCGATCCACGGCGAGGCATGGGGATCAGAGGTTACCAATGTGCTCACCGTGTCCTTCCGCAACGGTGGGTGGTGGTGTTGGTCGCCGGTGAGCAGCACGTCGACGGCGGTCTCAACTCCGGCGGACGGTGGTTCGGGCGTGGATGGAGCTCGTCGGAGTGGGCTGCAAAGATTAAATTGAGGTGGGGGTTAGACTACTGGGTGCAAGAGAGGGCTACGGACGAGGTTTGGGCGCCGGAGGTGGCCTCACCGAAGTGAATCGAGCTGGAGGCCGAGGCGGGGCGAGGCGGCCGGAGCTAGGGGAGGAGACCTCCTCGAGGTCCCCCTAGTGGCCTAGCGGGGTGTTGGTGAGTAGTGGAGGTGCTGCGTGCACGAGAGTGAGCTCGGGACCCCTTTATATAGGCGGTCCGAGGCGGTTGCCGTGAACGAGGATCACCGGCGAGCGATTACGGTGGTGCAGTGCTCGGTCGGGGTGGTTAGGGGGTCGAGCATCATCACGGAGGTCCAACGGGTCCGTTTTGGTGTTGAACTGGCCGGGGTTTGGGTGTTAAGGGCGAGCTCGACGGAACGGTGATGGTGCGGGCCCGTCGGCGGCGGAGAGCGCGTTCCGTGCTTGCCGGCCACGGTGGCTGTGCTACGGGCGTGCGCTGGCGTGCATGAGGCCACGCGGAGAGCCAGGGAGCGATGGGCGGCGCGGAACGGCGTTCTGCCATGGTGTGCCTCCTGTCGGCCGCCACGGGAGGTCCCGACGCCGCAGAAGACGCCGGCGAGGGCGAGCCAGCGCGCTACCGACGCCAGGAAGGCTCCACGCACGCGTGTGCAGCTTCGGACAAGAGGAAGAGGCGGCGAGGAACGTGCCAAGGGCACTGTGGCCGCGTGACTGAAACTGACGGACTGAAGATGACACTGAAAACTGAATTTTCTGAACTATGAATAGTAACAGTGCCCACCAGGTGTTCGACCGAATGAAATTGGCCTCTGGTGATTTTTCCTTGAGCTGATTTTTGGTGGAGTGGCTTCTCCTTGCTCAAATAGGCTGCCTGAATTTTGGTGGAATTTTTGGAGGAGTGTAGATATGAATTTCACCAAATTTGGCAAATCTGGTCCAAACTTGCAGAGACTGAATTTTGAAAAATTTGAAAAGAGGAGGAGTGGATCAAGATGGTTCTGGGTTGTGGGTTCAAAGGACAATCCAAGAGAATTGGTTTGAGGTCAAAACTCAAATGCAATAGGGCACTTGCTTTGAAAATCTCTCAGGCTCCAAATAATTTTCAGAATTGAATTGAGGGAAAAATAATTGGAATAAAAATCCAAAACCAGTTTGGATTAGTTGGGACAGAGAATTTAGGTTGATCACAAGTTGTAGGGGGGGTTTTGGAGGGGTTTTACCACATGGGCAAGAATGCCAAGTCATGGTGGTTCCAAGATATGAAAATCCCAAATTTCATGGAGTTTCTTTTTTAAAAGAAAAAGATTAAACTCCCAAAAATAATTTTGAGAGAGAACCAACAGAGAAGAAGTTTCAAAAGGTCAAACACCAAAGTTTGAAGCCAGAATAAAAACCTTGCCAAAGAAAAGAAAGTCTCTTAAGAGGAAGGTTTTCTGGAAAATTTTAAATGGCCTCTTTTCAAAAACCACAAAGTTTTTGCTGAAAACCAAAGTAAAAATTTTGGAGTGTCACAACACCTACCCCCTTAGGAAAAATCTCGTCCCCGAGATTTCAGCTGATCCTTAAATAAGTGTGGATGCTCTGTCCGAAGAAAATCCTCGCTTTCCCAGGTTGCTTCACTGTTGGTGTGATTGCTCCACTGGACTTTGAAAAACTTGATGGTTTTTTGTCGGGTCCTCCTTTCAGACTCCTCTAATATTCTTATGGGACGTTCTCGATAAGTGAGGTCTGGCTGTATGTCAATGTTCTCATGAGATACTTGTCTCTCTGGTTTGCTTACGCACTTCCTTAATTGAGAGATGTGGAACACGTCGTGAATGTCGGACAAGTCTTCGGGTAAGTCTAGCTGGTAGGCTACAGTGCCTCTTCGTGCCACTATGCAAAATGGTCCAATGAATCTTGGTGCTAATTTCCCTTTAATCTTAAACCGTTGCAATCCTCTCATCGGGGATACTCTCAAGTATACGAATTCACCGGGTTCGAAGCTGACCCTACGATGTTTCTGATCATAATAACTTTTCTGTCGACTTTGAGCGGTCTTAAGTCGGTCCCTGATTAGCTTGACTTTTTCCTCGGCTTCTCTGAGCATATCTGGTTCGAAGATGCGGCTGTCTCCGGTCTCTGACCAATTTAACGGGGTACGACATCTCCTTCCGTATAGGGCTTCGAAAGGAGCCATTTGCAGGCTGGCCTGGTAACTGTTGTTGTATGCGAACTCGGCATATGGAGGGCTGTCCTCCCAACTGGTTCCATAGGTGAGGACACATGCTCTCAGCATGTCTTCTAAAACTTGGTTTACGCGTTCTGTTTGTCCATCAGTCTGAGGATGGTATGCGGTACTGAAGGCTAGTTGGGTTCCCAGAGCCTGTTGTAATTGCTCCCAAAATCTTGAGACGAACTGAGTGCCTCTGTCGGAAATTATAGTCTTCGGGACACCGTGCAGACAGACTATGCGGGAAAGATAAATCCTGGCAAGCCTCTGAGTGGTGTAGGTTGTCTTCACTGGAATAAAGTGTGCTACTTTGGTCAACCTGTCAGTGATGACCCATACGGCATCATTTCCGTGTCGTGACCGAGGTAATCCGACAATAAAATCCATCCCTATTTCATCCCATTTCCACTCAGGTATTTTGTTAGGTTGCAGTAGTCCGGCGGGTCTCCGGTGTTCAGCTTTTATGCGTTGACACGAGTCGCAGCATGCAATGAAAGCGGCTATGTCCCTCTTCATACCGTGCCACCAAAATCTTTCCTGAATATCCTTATACATTTTGGTTCCTCCAGGGTGGATCGAATATGGAGTGGTGTGTGCTTCAGTTAAAACTTGCTGTTTAAGGTCTTCTATGTTTGGCACGCATAGCCTTTCTTCGTACCATAATATTCCTTCATTGTCTATGACGAATTCCGAGGCCTTGCCCATACTCAACTTCCTTTTAATTCCTTCAATGCTGGGGTGACCGGACTGAGCCTCTTTAATTTTCTCCACAAGGTGTGGTTGTATTTCCAAGTTTGATATGGTGCCTTCCGCTACCATTATCAAGTTGAGCTTGACAAATTCTTGATGGAATTCGGGCCTCAAGCTGTGCAGATAGTTCCCGTCGGAGCTGGGGTTCCGACTCAGGGCATCGGCCACTATGTTTGCTTTCCCTGGATGGTAATGGATACCAACATCATAATCCTTTACCAATTCTAGCCAGCGGCGTTGTCGTAAATTTAGTTCTGGCTGCGTAAAAATGTATTTGAGGCTTTTGTGATCCATATATATCTCACATCGATTCCCAAGTAGAAAATGCCTCCATTCCTTGAGTGCATGAATAACTGCTGCCATTTCTAAATCATGAGTGGGATAATTTTCGTCGTGTTTGCGAAGTTGTCTTGAAGCGTAGGCGACAACCTTGCCTTCTTGCATCAACACGCATCCGAGACCCTTTCTGGATGCGTCACAAAATACTTCAAAATTCTTGTGTATATTGGGTACAATTAATACTGGTGCTGTTGTTAACTTCCGCTTTAGCTCTTGGAAGCTTTTCTCGCAGGCTTCTGTCCATTCAAACTTCTTATCTTTCTTGAGTAACTGTGTCATAGGCTTGGATATGGTGGAAAATCCTTCAATAAATCTGCGGTAATACCCTGCCATTCCCAAGAAACTTCGTATGTCTGTTACGCTGGCTGGTGACTTCCAGTCAAGTACGGCCTTGACTTTCTCTGGGTCCACTGCTATACCGTCTTGAGTCAGCACGTGGCCTAGAAAACCTACTTGTCTTAGCCAAAATTCGCACTTGCTGAACTTGGCATACAATTGGTGTTTCCTTAGCTCTCCTAGTACAATCCTGAGATGTTCTGCGTGCTCTTCTGGTGTTTTGGAGTATACCAGAATATCGTCGATGAATACTACGACGAATTTGTCCATAAACTTCATAAATACTTTGTTCATGAGGTGAACAAAATATGCCGGGGCGTTAGTTAATCCAAATGGCATCACTGTGAACTCGTACAGTCCATATCTGGAGGTGAAGGCTGTTTTGGGGATATCTTCCGTTCGTACCTTCAATTGATGGTATCCTGACCTTAGGTCAATCTTTGAGAATACCTTGGCCTGAGCAAGTTGATCAAACAAATCATTTATCCTTGGCATTGGGTATTTGTTTTTGACTGTGACCATGTTAAGTGCTCGATAGTCGATACACAATCTCAGTGTTCCATCCTTCTTCTTGGCAAATAAAATTGGTGATCCCCAAGGTGAGGAGCTGGCCCGAATGTACCCTTTATCCATTAATTCCTTTATCTGTTTCTTCAATTCGATCAACTCGGATGGTGCCATTCTGTATGGTTTCTTGTATATGGGGGTGGTTCCTGGTGCTAGCTCAATGTGGAATTCTATTTCTCGATCTGGTGGCATGCCTGGCAGCTCTTCAGGGAATACATCTGGAAATTCACACACTACTGGAACCTTGTTTAGCTCAGAAACGTCCACCTTATTTAATCTCGGTTGCCGGGGTCTTTTTCCTTCCTTGGCTGATACTCTTATTGTCTTCCCTTGGTGGTGTGTGAGAATCACGGTCCTGTTGAAACAGTCTATAAAACCTTTATTGGTGGTTAGCCAATCCATCCCTAGGATGACATCCAGTCCTTTATTTTCCAATACAACAAGATTTGCGTAAAACTCCAATCCTTCAAACTCAATGACCACATTCTGACAGTAATTCTGAGAAACTTGCTGAATCCCGGGGGACTTGATTATTATGGATTTCTCCAAAGGAAGCATCGAAAAATTATTTTGCAAAGCAAAACTTTTCGAGATGAAAGAGTGAGAAGCTCCAGAATCAAACAAAACCATTGCAGGTATTGTGTTGACAGGAAACGTACCGAGTACGATATCCGAAGCATTTTGTGCCTCCTCTTTGGTTACGTGGTTCAGATGACCCTTCCTGTGGTTATTGTTGGGATTGAAATTGTTTCGTTTGGGCGCTGAATTATTGCCGCCGTTGTTCGGCTTTGGGGTTGAATTCCTTGGCTTGGGGCACTGTTTGGCATAGTGCCCTTCTTCTCCACAAGCGTAACAAGTAACGCCGGGGCGATAGGTGAATTCCTTGTCCCTTGCATGAAAATTCTTGATTGGGCGTGAGACATTGGATGAGAATTTGGGTGTCCCACCCTTTTTAAAATCTATCTTGCTTCGGTGATTGCGAGTGTGGTTAGTCTGGTCCCTTTTTCGCTTGCGGATATCTTCCAGACTGCGTCTCTCATTTTCCAGAGTAATGGCCTTGTCCACCAGCGTTTTAAAATCAGGAAAAGTGTGCATGACCAGTTGGCATTTAAGTGCGGGCGCCAGACCGTCAAGGAATTTCTCCATCTTCTTGATTTCAGTCATACGCTCCTCATTGGCGTAGCGGGATAATAGGGTAAATTGACTGTTGTAATCTGACACTGTCATGTTCCTTTGTTCGAGGTCATCAAATTCTCTCTTCTTGATTTTCATAATACTCTTAGGAATATGTGCACCACAGAAACCTTCCTTGAAATCATCCCAGGTTATGTCATTTTCGTTGGGATGCATGTGCAGAAAATTCTCCCACCACGATGCGGCTGCTCCTGTGAGATAGTGTGGAGCATATAGTACTTTCTCGAGATCTGAACACTTTGCAATAATTAATTTCCTCTCCATATCTCGAAGCCAGTCCTCGGCTTCAAGAGGCTTGTCAGTGTGAGAAAATGTTTGAGGACGTGTCTTCTGTAGCTCAGATAACTTGGAATGTTGCTGATACTGTCCATGGTGATTTCCCATGTTGATGACTTGGTTCATTATTTCACGATGTTGTTGCTGACTCTGTTCATAAAGGCGGCACATTTGTGAAAGTGCCGATTCATTTCCCGGTTGGCTTGACTGTCCCTGAGTGAACTCGTTGCTGGGTTGTGCATCATAATTTTCCTCTGATGGAATTGGCATGGAGCGAGTCCAAGGACGAGACATTTTTCACTCTGTGGATATATTTTGTAAAACCCATAAGAAAAGCGGAAAGAGTCGCAAAAACAAATCCATAAAATGCATAAAGCTGGCAAATAGAATTAAATAACTCAGCGTACTTAAGAAAAATAAAACGACTTGCGCACGGAGAAGGACTCCTCATTACACATCTTACACGCGGGCGGTAATTATACAGTACATCACTCAGGATATGCGTACTTAATCCTGACATGTTATTAAGGCTAGTGCACTTCTCCAGATCCTACATGATGCGAAAACAGGCTACTACTCCCAACCTATGCACATATCTTACAAAGCGGTACAACACACGGCAGCTAAGCGTACTCAGGCAGAAATGTTGACGACCTCCCTTGCCCTGCCGAGGGCGAGGCGTAGCGAGGTTGGGGACTCGACCTCCTCCTCGCTAATGGGCTCCATACGTGTAGTGTTGCGCAGAGCGGGCGGAGCGGTCGCCAGGGGCGGAGCAACACGTACAGGAGTGGGCGCGAAGGTTGGTGTAGTGCGCGCTGGAGTGGGTGCAATGACTTGGTTAAATTCTGCGGTAGAAGGCAGGCGACGAGTAGGCGTAAAAGATGCTGATGACGAGACAAAAGTCGGTGGCGGAGCGATGGGTAGGAGCTCCCTCCTGTTGGCAGCACAGCCATGGACTGAGTCCATGCGGGTAGCTACGAAGTCGTCCACCAGGTTGTCGAAGGCTGCCTCCAGGGCCCGGAGATACTCAATGAGCATCTCAAAAGCCTCGTCTCGTTCTCCTCTGGGGCAGGAGTATGCGTAGTGACAGGTGTAAGGCACATGGCACGGAAGATAACGGTAAAGACGAGTCTTCATCACGGGAAGGACATCCCTGAGACGAGCTATCGCCTCGCGGGCTGCCATCTGCATAGCATGCCTCTCCGTAGGCATGGCTCTTCCCATGAACCGGAAGCGGCGTAACTCACCACGCCCTCCCCTGAACTGCACCGCGGCTTGGTGCATGGTCAGACTGTCGTTGACTCGGTGCTGGTAGAGTGTGAAGACTGGGCGCACGGATGGCCCCATCGCGACCTGAACGATGGAAGAACGAAGCTTGACGAACCCATCGGGTACGTTGGCGAAGGTCTGAGACTCGCAGCTGACGTCGGCCATCTACAAAAGTAGGCAAAATTCTGCAGGGTCAGATCATAAATTTATGCTGACTGACAGAAAATCACTACCATTGCAAAAATATAAATTAGCTCTATCAGGCTAATAACCAATTAGCGATCGCACCTAGTGGCTTCCTACAGTCAGCCTGGCTCTGGTACCAAGCTTGTCAAAACCGGTTTTCCAATAAAAATATTTATTGAAAAGCTAATCTTTTAAGTCCAGTATGAGAGAAATCCTCCACACTGGCAGACAAATTCTTGATACAATAAGCCAGTAGCATAAAATATATTACAGGGTCGAACTACGGTTGCTCAACCAAATTATTACAAGCACGCCAATAATCATACATAATGGCGGACAGAACACAGTGGTGTGGAGACATACTACTGACTCAAGGATAGGCTGGTGGTGGAAAAACACAGCAGGGAGAGAAATACAAGACTCTACGTCTGTCATCTCATCGAGCGTCGAGGAGAGGCTCGATGAATTTATTTGGTAGCGGAAGCGGACATAAGACAGTGGCCAAATCCAGGGTCGCACAAGACTGACTGGGACTCCTCTAAGTGTCGGGCTCGCTATCGAACTCTTCATCCATGAGATCGCCTTCGTCAGCATCTGGCCAAATCAACAAGCCAGTGAGTACTTTGAAAGTACTCGCAAGACAGTTCGGACGTGAGATATAACAAATGCATGCATGGATGCAACATGATTAATTCCTTAATGCACAATAAATAAAACTGGCATAACGGGTAAGTAAAAAGGGAAAACGGCGGTAGTCCGCCTGAAATTCCACAGAACATAAATATGGACCGATCGGGTGTCTGAAGCGACGCCTCGAAAGGTGAACAAATAAAAATAAGGAAAATGATGCCACAGTCGGGCATCTTAGCGACACCACATAAAGGGCTTTTAAAAGAAATGCCACGGTCGGACGTCTGAGCGACATCGCAGAAAGGGCTTTAAAAGAAATGCCACAGTCGGACGTCTGAGCGACATCACATAAAGGGCTTTAAAAGAAATGCCACAGTCGGACGTCTGAGCGACATCGCAGAAAGGGCTTTAAAAGAAATGCCACAGTCGGACGTCTGAGCGACATCGCAGAAAGGGCTTTAAAAAGAAATGCCACAGTCGGACGTCTGAGCGACATCACATAAAGGGCTTTAAAAGAAATGCCACAGTCGGACGTCTGAGCGACATCACATAAAGGGCTTTAAAAGAAATGCCACAGTCGGACGTCTGAGCGACATCACATAAAGGGCTTTAAAAGAAATGCCACAGTCGGACGTCTGAGCGACATCACATAAAGGGCTTTTATTCACAAGTAAATAATACTCATAATAAACATTCAATTCATGAAAGAAAACGGGTTAGTCCATCCACAGGAGTGATCATTTAACCGGACTTAGCACTCATGCGATTCACCGGAGTCTCTGTCATCAAAGCTGACAATTGATTAGGATAAGAAGAAACGAAACTTGACATGGAAGAGATGATTTGGAGGAATATATGACTCTGCAGAGTTTGTACAAAATTTTTCCCACAGTCAACGGATTTCCGTAGTCACGAAGGACTAGTTCCATTTACGGTATTTCAGAAGAAAACACAGCTAACCGGTACACACCCATCCTACCTCTCGATGCTAGGAATCACCCTAGTCATCGTCCAAGAAAAACTTTTGAGACGGGGAGATCACAATCTCGAATAGCATGGGATCAAATTTATATACGCGCGCTCTAAGGGGTGCCCCCCTCTCGGTCCCAACCGGAAACACCCATGCCCCCTGACCGGATGACTGGCTTTAATCCAGGGCCATGGAACCATCATCACGGCCTCTCCTCTTTGGTGTGTACCATGAAAGTGGTTTGGAACTTACTAAACCATATTCCTTGCGGAAAACATGTGGTAGTACAAGGAAGGAAATGATAGGTACTGGACCAATATGGTTTGACACTGAAGTCACATAGTCTGGCGTAAGACTGGCATGCTACAACACTGCCGTCGTACCCATCCTCATGCCAACACATGGCCATTCATATTCACATTCATCCACGTATGGACCATCGAACTCACTTACCTCATTATCACATAAAATAACGTTCATCGGTATACTCACCGGCATGCCATGAAACTAACTAAATGCAAAACATGCCAAGACACTCATCATATCAAAAGTTCAAACATGCTTGCCTGGTTCAGAGTAGTCGGAGCCTAGCTCGGTGAAGTTCGCGGCTCCGTCACCTCCTTCGGTATCTACGTTTAAAGAAGATATATGCGCTAACGTAAATACCAAGGAGAGCACAGAAGGTAAACCAAATATTTTTCAAATAAATCTGATAAAAAACTAGACAAAATTTTAAAGAGAACAGAAAAAGAATCAATCAAAAATACTTTTCTGATTAAAAGTTATTAGGGTTTTTGTCCAGGGATTTATCTGTAATGAAACAGAAGATTTCCAGGGGCTAGTTTATAAAAGCAGAAAACGCTTCGGTAGCGATTACGCCAGCCCGAAGAGAAAACGTATTTGGCAGAAGGCGTTTTCAGATAACGCTTCGTTTAGAAAGGACAGAGAGGCTGACAGCGGGTCCCACTTGTCATGTTTAAATTTTCAAATGGGAGGGACGAGGCTCGTCGGCGCCCGAGAGCTGCTGTGGTCGCCGGCGGCGATCCACGGCGAGGCATGGGGATCAGAGGTTACCAATGTGCTCACCGTGTCCTTCCGCAACGGTGGGTGGTGGTGTTGGTCGCCGGTGAGCAGCACGTCGACGGCGGTCTCAACTCCGGCGGACGGTGGTTCGGGCGTGGATGGAGCTCGTCGGAGAGGGCTGCAAAGATTAAATGTAGGTGGGGGTTAGACTACTGGGTGCAAGAGAGGGCTACGGACGAGGTTTGGGCGCCGGAGGTGGCCTCACCGAAGTGAATCGAGCTGGAGGCCGAGGCGGGGCGAGGCGGCCGGAGCTGGGGGAGGAGACCTCCTCGAGGTCCCCCTAGTGGCCTGGCGGGGTGTTGGTGAGTAGTGGAGGTGCTGCATGCACGAGAGTGAGCTCGGGACCCCTTTATATAGGCGGTCCGAGGCGGTTGCCGTGAACGAGGATCACCGGCGAGCGATTACGGTGGTGCAGTGCTCGGTCGGGGTGGTTAGGGGTCGAGCATCATCACGGAGGTCCAACGGGTCCGTTTTGGTGTTGAACTGGCCGGGGTTTGGGTGTTAAGGGCGAGCTCGACCGAACGGTGATGGTGCGGGCCCGTCGGCGGCGGAGAGCGCGTTCCGTGCTTGCCGGCCACGGTGGCTGTGCTACGGGCGTGCGCTGGCGTGCATGAGGCCACGCGGAGAGCCAGGGAGTGATGGGCGGCGCGGAACGGCGTTCTGCCGTGGTGTGCCTCCTGTCGGCCGCCACGGGAGGTCCCGACGCCGCAGAAGACGCCGGCGAGGGCGAGCCAGCGCGCTACCGACGCCAGGAAGGCTCCACGCACGCGTGTGCAGCTTCGGACAAGAGGAAGAGGCGGCGAGGAACGTGCCAAGGGCACTGTGGCCGCGTGACTGAAACTGACGGACTGAAGATGGCACTGAAAACTGAATTTTTTGAACTATGAACAGTAACAGTGCCCACCAGGTGTTCGACCGAATGAAATTGGCCTCTGGTGATTTTTCCTTGAGCTGATTTTTGGTGGAGTGGCTTCTCCTTGCTCAAATAGGCTGCCTGAATTTTGGTGGAATTTTTGGAGGAGTGTAGATATGAATTTCACCAAATTTGGCAAATCTGGTCCAAACTTGCAGAGACTGAATTTTGAAAAATTTGAAAAGAGGAGGAGTGGATCAAGATGGTTCTGGGTTGTGGGTTCAAAGGACAATCCAGGAGAATTGGTTTGAGGTCAAAACTCAAATGCAATAGGGCACTTGCTTTGAAAATCTCTCAGGCTCCAAATAATTTTCAGAATTGAATTGAGGAAAAAATAATTGGAATAAAAATCCAAAACCAGTTTGGATTAGTTGGGACAGAGAATTTAGGTTGATCACAAGTTGTAGGGGAGGTTTTGGAGGGGTTTTACCACATGGGCAAGAATGCCAAGTCATGGTGGTTCCAAGATATGAAAATCCCAAATTTCATGGAGTTTCTTTTTTAAAAGAAAAAGATTAAACTCCCAAAAATAATTTTGGGAGAGAACCAACAGAGAAGAAGTTTCAAAAGGTCAAACACCAAAGTTTGAAGCCAGAATAAAAACCTTGCCAAAGAAAAGAAAGTCTCTTAAGAGGAAGGTTTTCTGGAAAATTTTAAATGGCCTCTTTTCAAAAACCACAAAGTTTTTGCTGAAAACCAAAGTAAAAATTTTGGAGTGTCACAGCGAAACCTTGACAAGCTTATTAAAGGAAATCATATCCTTGGAGTTAACGATGTCATATTTGATAAGGATAGACTTTACAGCACTTGTCAGGCAGGTAAACAGGTTGGAGGAAGGCATCCCGTGAAGAACATCATGACCACAAGAAGGCCACTCGAGCTACTTCACATGGATCTCTTTGGTCCCAACGCCTACAAAAGCCTCAGTGGAAATTCCTTTGGTCTAGTTATAGTTGATGATTTTTCAAGATTTACGTGGGTGTTCTTTCTCGATGATAAATCACAGGTTCAAAAGATCTTCAAAAAATTTCACTAGGAAGGCCCAAAATCAATTTGAAGTGAAGATCAAGAAGGTTCGCAGCGACAATGGAACGGAGTTCAAGAATGCAAATGTGGACACCTTTCTTGACGAAGAAGGGATTTCACACGAATTCTCGGCTACGTACACACCTCAACAAAATGGAGTTGTTAAGAGGAAGAACCGGACGCTCATCGAAATGGCGAGAACGATGCTTGATGAGTACAAGACACCAAAGCACTTTTGGGCGGAAGCGGTTGAGACAGCTTATCATGCAACAAATCGCTTGTATTTTCACAAGCTACTCGGCAAGACGGCATACGAGCTCCTCGCCGGTAACAAACCCCAAGTTGGATACTTTCGAGTATTCGGCTCAAAGTGCTACATTCTTGATAAGCATCGTCGTTCTAAATTTGCTCCTAAGTCTCATGAGGGTTTCCTACTTGGTTATGGCTCAAACTCTCACACATACCGTGTCTACAACAACTTCACCGGAAAGGTTGAAGAAACGGTAGGTGTGAAGTTTGATGAATCTAATGGCTCGCAAATAGAGCAATTGTCAATTGATGTAGGAGACAAAGATCCCTCGGAAGCAATCCAAGACTTGTCTATTGGCAAGATTCGTCCAACGGAAGTAAAGGAGAGTACCTCGTCTGTCCAAGTGGAAGCTTCTACCTCACGACAAGGTGAACCAAGGGTTGATACGGAAGCATCCACAAGTGGGACACACCAAGATGAAGAAAACGAGGAAGTGCGCCAAGACGAACGTCAACAACCTCCTTCCCCACCAAGACAAGAGAACGACAACGCCAACAATGAAGAAGGCCAAGAAGAAGAACAAGATGAAGAAGATGTTCAACGAAGACCCAAGCAAAAGCTTTCACGAGTTCGAGCAAGAATTGCTAAAGATCATCCCATCGAGCAAATCGACAATGATATCCAAACCAGGAGAATCACTCGCTCTAAAACTTGTTTAGCTAACTTTTGTGAACACTATTCATTCATCTCTAGCATTGAACCTATGAAGGTTGAAGAAGCTTTGGAAGATCTAGATTGGATAAATGCCATGCATGAAGAGCTACACAACTTTGAGAGAAATCAAGTTTGGACATTGGTTGAAAAGCCCGACAACAACCACAACATCATTGGTACCAAATGGGTGTTTCGCAACAAGCAAGATGAAGATGGACAAGTAGTTCGCAACAAAGCACGTCTCGTCGCCCAAGGCTACACACAAGTCGAAGGTATGGACTATGGTGAGACTTATGCTCCCGTTGCTAGACTCGAGTCCATTCGCATCTTACTTGCCTATGCTAATCACCATGATATCACCTTGTACCAAATGGACATTAAAAGTGCTTTTCTAAATGGTGAAATAGAGGAGGAAGTTTATGTTAAACAACCTCCCGGCTTTGTTAATCCTAAGAAACCCGATCATGTTTACAAACTTCACAAAGCTCTTTATGGTCTTAAACAAGCTCCTAGAGCGTGATATAAATGCTTGACCAAGTTCCTTATTGAAAAAGGCTTTGAAATTGGAAAATTAGATTCTACTCTTTTTACTAAAAGGGTCAATGGATAACTATTTGTGTGCCAAATCTATGTTGATGATATTATATTTGGTTCTACTAACCCTCATTTTAGTGGAAAGTTTGGAAAGCTAATGTCAGAGAAGTTTGAGACGTCTATGATGAGTGAACTCAAATTCTTTCTTGGTTTGCAAATCAAGCAAACTAAGGAAGGTACCTTTGCCTCTCAAACAAAGTACACCAAGGACTTATTCAAGAGGTTCAATATGCAAGAATGCAAAGGTATGACTACACCCGTGCCTACTAGTGGACATCTAGATTTGACAAAAGATGGTGAACCGGTCGATCAAAAGGTTTATCGCTCTATGATTGGTTCATTGTTATATCTATGCGCTTCACATCCCGATATCATGCTAAGTGTGTGCATGTGTGCACGATATCAAGCTGCTCCTAAAGAATGCCATCTTAAGGCCATGAAAAGGATAGTGAGATACTTAATCCATACACCAAATTTTGGCATTTGGTATCCTAAGAGGGCCTCTTTCGATCTTGTTGGCTACTCCGACTCGGACTATGCCGGTGACAAGATTGATAGAAAATCCACTTCGGGTACTTGTCAATTTCTTGGTAGATCTCTTGTGTCTTGGTCTTCTAAAAAACAAAACTCGGTGTCCTTATCCACCGTTGAAGCGGAATACATTGCCACTGGTTCATGTTGTGCTCAATTACTTTGGATGACCCAAACTCTTAAAGATTATGGGATTTATGTGAAACATGTTCCATTACTTTGTGACAATGAAAGTGCTATCAAGATTGCTCACAATCCTATGCAACACTCTCGAACTAAGCTGTCGGGGAAACTGATCCACGAAAACATATGGGACTGGCGGACCGAGCCCCTTTCAGTTCGGCGGGGGGCGGAGATCGCACAAAGAGCGGATCGAGGCGAAGCACACGAGCAGTTTACCCAGCTTCGGAGCTCTCCGGAGAGATAACACTCCTACTGCTGCTTGTCTGATTGTATTATGTTCTTGCTCGAGAGAAATAAGTATGTTTTTGGCTTCCGAATGAATCGAACCTCCCCCACCCCCTCTACGTTGCCATGGGCCTCCTTTTATACGCTCAAGGGGTCACCGACAGGTGGCAACGCAGAGAAGGGTAAAAATGTAAAAAGAGTTGCGGTTGGTACAGCTACCTGCACAGTCTATTCTACCTAACCCTGACGGCAGGGGACAAGGGCATTAAATGCCCGTCTGTGTCGCCCCAAATAGTGCAGAAAGGGACCGTCAGGGACGCCACCGTTCGCCACGATGGCGATCTTGTCAGCGTCGCATGCCACCGCACACCGCTGGCTGCACAGCCTCCCGCCACGCACGTCTGGAAAAGCCCCAAGACGACACGTTGGTGGATGCGCTGGAGCGTGGGTACAGGGTGGTCACTTGCCGCGGCAAGCGCCTTGCCGCAGTTGCTGTCTTGTCGCGCCCGGAAGCTTGTCGCTCACTAGGCCTTGCAGGGACGCGTGGCGCGTCGCGGCAAGTTCCTTGAGATACCTTGGTTGGCCTTCCCGGCAAGCTCCTCTTGCCGGGGTCTTGTCTCTTGGCTCGAATACTTTGTTCTTGAATGGCTCCAAAGGAGCCACGGAGGATCTTGGCGGTCGCCCGGTAAGCCTTGCCGCGGAGTGCTGCAACTGCCCGTGCACAAGTTCGAGATACTAGGGTACCCCTACTCTAGTACACCGACAGGAGCCCCCGGGCCTGGGCCACACACGGTGCCGAACGCTGTTCGTCCTCCCAAAACAGGGCACAGGCACGCGCGGCCTGGGTTACGCCGAATCTTACTCCGTATCCACCGCGCCCTCCCCAACGGCACGCGTCGAGTGCGGCATCGTGGGAGAGATCGTGGGTGGTTTCTTTATTCGGAAGGGAGAAACGTCCGCCCCCTCCCTCCTTATAAGCAGGGGAAACAGGGGCAGTTCGTCCTCCTCGCCGGTTACTGCTCCAATCTTCAGAAATCTCCGCTGCTCCCCCCCTTCTTCCCCAAAGTCGAAAGAGAGCAGCGCTCCACCCCCCATCACCACAAGCGCCACCGACGCCGCCGATCTCCCCCGCCACCTCCGCCATGGCTCCGAAAGCCGACAAGGGGAAGGGCGTGAAGTCAGCCGAGGCGCAGTGGCTCGCGGCGCTGCGAAAGGAGCGGGCCATCTTCCCCCCTCAGCTCGACGCGAAGGAGCTGAGGGAGTACTACTACCTCTTCTGGTCGACGGAGACGCGCGCGCATCCGCGCACGAGGGTACTCTCTGTCGCCGCTTCAAGGCTGGCTCCGAACGGGTACCCATTCTTCGCGCCGTTCTTCTATTGCGGGCTCTGCCCGCCCTTCTCTGAATTCTTTTGCGACATCATGAACACCTACGGGTTCCGCCTCCTTGATTTCACCCCCAACGCTGTTCTGACCATGGCAGTTTTTGCACATCTGTGCGAAAACTTTGTCGGAGTCCACCCAAACGTAGCCCTCTTCCGCCACTTCTTCATCCCCCGAGTTGAGAGAGGAGAGCCCCTTGCCGGCGGAATCGCCTGGATCTCGAGGGTCGGCAAGAAAGAAGCCTATCTGGAGGGAGAGCTCCGCAGCAAGTGGGAGGAGTGGAGAGCAGATTGGTGCTGGATCGTCGAGGAGAACCCGCAGCCATTCACTGCCCGGCGCCAAACCCCAATTGTACGCGGCAACGATTGGAGCAACGTGGCCCCGGAGGATGACAGGCTGAAGATTGCCGTCACCCGAATCTTGCGCCTTAGGCTTGCCGGGCTCACTGTAGGCGCCGTTGGCGCAGACTTTCTCCGCCGCCGCATCGCCCCCCTGCAGGAGAGGGGGAGGCCCGCCTGGGAGTTCCAGAACTCGGCGGATATCATGAGGCTGCGTCCAGGCCTCAACTTCAATTTCACCGTCTTGGAGCTCGACGCGATGCTCCTGGAGCTATTCAAGCGCGATCCCCAACACCCACTTATGTTGCCGCGGAATGTCGTTCCGTTGTGCAACAATTCTTCGCTTGACCGCATCCGTGCAATGATGCCGCTGTGCAACTCGCATGGGATCGTCCCAACTTGGCAAGAGCCCGCAGACGACGTCGTGCAGGAGTTCTTCGACAGCTTGGTCGAAGTGCCGGTCCGCTCCGACGAGCAGAAGAGCCTCACCCGCGATACCACCGACGCGGAGATGCAGCGCATCGCCTCTAGGCTGGAGGAGGTGGCGGCAGCAGCTGCCGCGGGTCAATTTGGATTCACCTTGGAGGAGGCGGAGGCAGCAGAGGCGGCAAGCCTTGCCGAGCGAGGAGAGCTTGTCGGCAAGGAAGAACTTGTCGGGCCTGAATCAGAGTCGAGCGAGCCCGCCGAGGGCGCAGGTGACCCGTTGCAGATCGGCTCCTCCTCCACCCCACCTTCAGCCAGCTCGCCGCAAGCGGAGCCCCTAGCTCCACCAAGAAGGCGTCTCCGCAGGGCCGGGGACGTGGCGGGTTGGCAGACGAGCCAACAGCCGTCGCAGCGCACGACGCGCTCGACCGCGGCAAGCACTGTTGCCGCGGGAGCACCACACGCCGCTGCGGCAACTGGAGCAGGGCCTTCCCGATCCACCGCCACTGCTCCTGCCAAGCGGACAAGGGGGCCTTCTCCTCTGCCTCGTCGCACTGGAGGCGAGCCGGACTTCGATCTCTCCGCGCTCAGCTCCGACGAGGAAGAAGAAAAGTAAGTTTATTTGTTGTACTTGTAATCCTTCATTTCTTGAGGTGTGTCTTGTATCTGATCTGCTTCATTCCGGATCCGTTCCTTTTTCAGGACTCTAGCCCAGAGGGCGGCGAAGAGAGCCAAGGTCCTGGTGATTGTCATCGAGGACGAACCCACTGCGGCAACAGGGGACGCGCCTGAGACCACCTTGCCGGACCCGGCAACTACTCACCAAAGCAGCCCCCAGCGCAGCCCCCAGCGTAAGTGTATAATTTACTTCTTGCTGTCAAGCGCCCATGAGTGTTCTTATTTTGTTGATATCTATCTGTTGGTTTGTGTAGGAGCAGATCAGCCTCACCGGGAGGGCCCAGAGGCCGCTCCCGAAGCGCCATCTGCTTCGACTACACCGCCGAGGGAGGATTCCCCAGCAAGGGAGCGTTCTCCGGCAAGGGAGAATTCTCCGGCAAGGGGCGGTTCTCCGGCAAGGGACAGTGCCAGTGATCCTCCGGTGGTTGAGACCACGACTGCAGATCCTAGCACAGGTAACCCTTTTGCCTAAAAACTCCCCTTGGGTTCTTCTTCTTCTGATTTTCTTCTTGAGCATTTACTTGACTTTTCTCCCTTCTTCGGTCGTCAGATCCACCTGCCGTGGATCCAATGGAAACCGAGGCCACCGGCGAGGAGGACGCGCGCGGCAACAATGACGACGACGCCGCCACCGAAGAAGAGGCCGGCGCTGATGAACCCGCCGGCGAAGAGGCCGCCAAGGCTGCCGCCGCAGAAGCTGGCGAGGAATCCGGCGGTCGCACTGACGGCCCCGAGGCCGCAGGAGTGCCAGGCACTGCACTGACCACCGATCCCTCTGCCGCTGCCGCGGCGCCAGGCTCCGAAGAGCCCCAGCCCGGCGCCTACTTGAAGGCCGGCGATGGCGTCTTCATCAAGCTCCCCTGGGCGTCGAGCTCCAGGGCGCTGGTCGAAGGGGAGACTTTTGACAAAGAGGTGCTCGCCTCTGCTGGGCTGGCGCTGGTCGACGCGCCAAGTAGCAACAGCGACGAGCCTGAGGAGGAGCGGCTGCTGCGGAAGCTGCTGTCTCTTTACCGTGCCCGCCAAACCAAGTTGGCGTCCCGAGAAGCACTTGTCGCGAAGGCGGGGGTGGATATTGAGAAGCGCGCAGAGGAGCTCCGGGGTCTCAGGCAGGAGGCTCTCCGGTCTCTGGCGGAGAAGCGGGAGCAACTTCTCGAGGAGCGGAAAGCCTTCCTCCTCGAGAAGGCTGAAGCCGAAGAGAAGCAACGGCTTGTCGCCGAGGATCTATTCGCGCAAGAAGGAGAGTTGGCGCAGCGCAAGGTGAACCTTGACAGCCACGAGGAGGAGCTTGTCGCGCGGGAGCAAGCCATTGGCGGAGCTCTCAAGGAGGCAAAGGATGCTGCCGCAGCTGCCGAGGCCGCCAAGAAGGAGCTGGAGACAAAGGTGGCGCAGCTGGAAGAAGATCTCAGGGCGAGCGGCGAGGAGCTTGCCGTGCTCAAGCGTGAGCGTGAGAAAGATGCTGCCGCTCATGGTGAGCTGCAGGGTCTTCTCGCAGAGAGGAGCAAGGAGCTCAGCGCCGCCAAGGATTCCAACGCAGATCTCGAGTTGAAGCTGGCCACCTTGACTCAGACGCTGGACGGCGCCAGGGAGCGGGAGGCGGCCTTGTCGGAGAAGATCAAGGCCGACGAGGCGCTGCGGACGAATGCTGCTGCCGCCCACGACGCTTTCAGGGAGACAGTGGAGCATTGGACTGAGGGTCTTGTGGATCTTGCCGCCGCCATCGACGGGGAGCTGAAGCAGCTGGGGATGGAGGATTTTGGGTATCCCTCTGACGAGCATCTCCAACCCAGCGCCAAGCTCAGCTTGTTCTTCAAGGGCGTGGCGACGGCTCTCCAGCGACTCCGGGAAAAGATTCCAAAGCAGCTGGCCGACGAGTCGCGCAGGATCTGCACGGGGGCTCTCCAGAAGGTGCCGATGAAGGTGGCCTTCCGCAACCCAGGCCTCAACTTCACCAACGTCCTCAAATCCTTGCCGCCGGATGCTGACATGGAAGCGCTCAAGGCCCTTGTCGCACCCAATGTGGACAAGGTGAGCGGGATCAAGAGGGTTGAGGGCGATCGCATAGACTAGGCCGCCCGTTTTCTCTTTCTCTTTGTCACTGCTGGTCATGTTACGAGAACATCAATTAGAGCTGTGACAAGCTATCTTGTAATATAACTCTATTTTGGGTAGAGATTGCTATGTTATTTCCTTTACTTGACCCCTTCCTTTGTATGTTTTTGCCCTACGCCTTTAGGGAACTTGCCGGTGCAGGCACCTTAGCCGCGAGCACTGAGTGCGGAACATCAGCAGCCTGCTGGCGGTGCCGCTTCCGACAAGAAACCTTGTCGCAACTAGTCGCATCTCACTTAAATTGTTGAGCGGACTCGAAACAAAGTAAGGGCGCAACTAGCTACGAGTTGGTTCCTCCGCGCACAGGTTTTCCATACAAAGTACGGTCGTTCGAGGAGAATAACTTCAAAATTTAAAAACTGATCGCTCAAACTTTGGCAACTTAGCTTTTCTGTCATTTGCTTCCCGGCAAGGCAAAATTTCCTCGAGCGATGCTTGGTCCAAACCATTATCTTCTCCTTTCCCCCCGGCAAACTTGTGTGCGAGGGAACCTTCCTTTTTGAGAAAAAGAAAGAAGAGTAAATAGAGATATGGAGCCTTATGGCTCGTTATTGCTTACCGGGGGTAGGTGCTGCACAAAGTGTCAGATAATGCATGCAAATATAAAGTAAAAAGCATGAAATTGACAAGATGTGCGGAGCACATGACCTTTACTTATGCACGGGGTCTGCCCTCGGCTTTGTACAAAGGATTACATGCAACATCGGCAAGACTTGTATAAAAGGTGGTTGCCGGAACGGGTTCCAGCAACCGCGCCCTACGGGTAAAACTTACGAAGATGCTCGATGTTCCAGGAGTTGCTCACCGGAATGCCATCTTCGGTCTCAAGGCGGACAGCACCAGGCCTAGTGACTCGTTTCACCCGGTAAGGGCCTTCCCACTTCGGCGTCAACTTGTTGGAATTCTTGGCGGACTGAACGCACCGAAGAACAAGGTCGCCTTCCTCGAAACTTCTGGCATTAACTTTGCGGCTATGGTAGCGGCGCAAAGCTTGCTGGTATCGAGCAGCTCATACAACATCCTGAAGACGGTCTTCCTCAAGGAGCAGCGTGTCATCTTGTCGCAGCTGCTCTTGCTCGAGCTCATCATAAGCGAGCACTCGAGGTGACCCGTATACGAGTTCCATGGGGAGAACTGCCTCTGCTCCATAGACTAGAGCGAAAGGTGTCTAGCCAGTGGCTCGATTTGGCGTCGTCCTGATCGACCAAAGAACCACCGGCAGCTCCTCAATCTAGTTCTTTCCGCACTTGTGCAGCCTGTCGAAAGTCCTGGTCTTGAGCCCGCGCAGCACTTCAGCATTCGCCCTCTCCGCTTGACCGTTGCTTCTCGGATGAGCAACAGAAGCGAAGCAGACCTTGGCGCCAAGATCTTGGATGTACTGCATGAAGGTGCGGCTCGTGAATTGCGTTCCGTTGTCGGTGATGATCCTGTTAGGGATCCCAAAACGGCAAACAATCGACCTGAAGAACTTGACTGTTGACTGTGTTGTCACCTTCCTCACTGCTTCCACTTCCGGCCACTTTGTGAACTTGTCGATTGCAACGTACAAGTACTCAAAGCTCCCGACAGCTCGGGGAAAGGGGCCGAGGATGTCGAGCCCCAGACCGAAAATGGCCAGGATAAAGGGATCGTCTAGAGAGCTTGAGCTGGCTGGTGAATCTGCTTGGAATGGAACTGGCACGCTTCACACTTGGTTACTTGTGCAGTTGCATCCTGGAGGGCTGTCGGCCAGAAGAATCCTTGTCGGAACGCTTTGCCGGCAAGTGCTCTTGCGCCAATGTGGTGGCCACATATGCCTCCATGTATCTCCGCCAACAGCTCTTGTCCTTCTTCCCGTTGAATACACTTCAATTTCACACCGTTGAGTCTTCTTCTGTACAGTGTGTCCCTAGGCGTGCGGCGTCAGGCCTAGAGACACGGGTAATCCTAAACAGGCCCTCCCACATGGGAGAGAGCTTGTGTTGCCCCTCCCTGGAGAGCACCCGCCTTAGGACGAGGTCGCCCACCTCTAACATCCTAGAGCGGATGTTGCAGCAATGGTACCGCCGCAGCGCCTGCTCGTACCTCGCCACCCAGAGCGAGGCTTGGAGGCAGCGTTCCTCCCCTAGCACGAGATCCATACCCCGCGTGGCATCCTGTCGCGCCTCGTCAAACGCCAAGACCCGCGTGGAGCGATGCTTGACCTCGTGAGTGAGAACTGCCTCAGCTCCATGGACGAGGAAGAACGGCGTCTCTCCCGTTGGCTTGGTCGCGGTGGTGTGGATGGACCACAGCACGGACTGCAGCTCGTCGAGCCAGCCCCTACCACAGGCCTCGAGCTTCTTCTTGAAGGTCCTGGTCTTGAGGCCCCTCAGGACTTCTGCATTGGCCCACTCGGCCTGGCCGTTGCTCCGTGGGTCTGCCACTGAGGCATAACATATCTGTGTTCCAAGGTTAGCACAGTATGTTTTGAAAAGGTTGTTGGTGAACTGCGAGCCGTTGTCGGTGATGATACGGTTGGGGACCCCAAACTGGCTCATGATTCCCTTGATGAACTTGACGGCCGATCCAGCTGGAATAGTGCGCACGGCTTCTACCTCCGCCCACTTGGTGAACTTGTCGATGGCGACGTAGAGGTACCGATAGCCCCCCGGCGCTCGAGGGAACGGCCCCAAGATGTCCAGCCCCCAGACCGCGAACGGTCATGTGAGCGGGATTGTCTGGCGGCCCTGCGTGGGCTGGTGGATCTGCTTGGCATGGAACTGGAATGCTTCACAAGAGCGCACCAACTCCTGCAGCATCATTAAGCGCGGTGGGCCAGTAGAAGCCGATGCGGAACGCCTTGCCCACCAGAGTGCATGATGAGGAATGATGCCCGCAGTCCCCACCATGTATATTCGCTAGCAGCTCAAGCCCCTGTTCCCTGGAGATGCACCGCAATGAAACATCATTGGGCCTCTTGCAATATAACTCACCATACTTGATGCAGTACGCGGTGGCTTGGCGGGCCACGCGCTCGGCGTCCTCCTCCTTCTCTGGCAGGGTCCCTTGAAGCAAGTACATCTTGAACTCTTCGGTCCAGCACCCCTCATGAGGCTCGAGCGCAAGCAGCAGGCGGGCTCCCGAGGGGTGGCCACAGGCTAGAGCGCCCGTCTCGGGTGCCTGTGGCAAGTCCTCCTGAGGCGGTGCTGGAGTCGCGGCTTGGGCATCGCAGACAGCTTGAAGAACCACTCCTCAAACACCCCCGGCTCCTGAGAGAGCCTGCGGGAGGCTCTCTTGGCAATGTCGTTCGCTTCCTTGTTCATTCTGCGCAGCACGTGCTGCAGCTCCACGCCCATGAACCGCTTCTCTGTCTTGCGCACCTCTTCTAGGTACGCCTCCATGTGCTCGTCCTTAGGCGTGTACTCCTTGTTGGAGAAGTTGATGAGAAGCTGAGAGTCGCCCTTGATGGTGAGGCGCTTCACTCCCAACACGGCCGCGGCCCTAAGTCCGGCGAGCAAGCCTTCGAATTCTGCGATGTTGTTGGAGACCTTCTCACCTTGCTGAAAGCAGAGTATCACCGCGTAACAGAGCTTGTCCTTGGTGGGTGAGATGAGGACGGCCCCCGCTCCTGCGCCTTGTCGCGCAAACACCCCATCAAACTACATGATCCATCCGTCCAGCTCCTCGTCTCCTCGAAGGAGGGAGCGGTCCTTGCTTATTCCGTGGTCGGGAGCGTCGGTCCACTCAGCCACGAAGTCCGTGAGGCCGCACCCTTGATGACCATGGTGGTGCTGAACTCGAGATTGAACGCCTGAAGCTCGATGTTCCATTTAGCAACTCGCCCGGCGGCATTCGGGCTCTGGAGCACCCTCTCCAGCGGGTACGCTGAAAAAACCTTGATGGGGTGGCTTTGAAAGTAGTGGCGCAATTTTCTGGAGGCGAACAGGAGTGCGAGCGGGAGTTTTTGAGGCATGGGGTAGCGCCCTCGGGCATCCTTCGGTACCGTGCTGACAAAGTAGACATGGTGCTCGACGAGGGGGGAGGCATCAGTGGAGTCTTGTTCTTTGTGAGGGCGCGGGTTCTCCATGGCTTCATGAGGCCCGCCCTCAGGAGCCTCGGTGGCTGCGGGGTCGATTGTGGCCTCAGGAGGAATGTCGACCACCGGGTCGGTCGAGGACCTAGATGTTCCATCCTGAGGGTGTTGTGCCTTTCTCGGTGGTTGTGCATCCTGCTGAGGCTTCTTGGATGGGTGTTCCTTCCTTAGTGCCACCAGGGCGGCGCTGGCTGAGTGAGGGGTGGCTGTCAGATAAAGCACCAAGGGCTTGAGAGGGCGCGGTGCCACCATTACTGGCGGGCTGGTCAGGTATCTCTTGAGGTCTTGAAAGGCTGTGTCCGCCTCCGGGGTCCACTCGAATGGCTCCTTCCCCTTCATCAGCTTGAAGAACGAGAGGGCGGGCTCCCCCAGCTTGGAAATGAAGCGCCCAAGCGAGGTTATGCAGCCCGCCAGCTTCTACATCTCCTTCAGGGTTTGTGGGGGGCTCATGTCCTCTTTCGCCTTGACCTTCTTCGGGTTGGCCTCGATCCTTCTGTGTGACACCAGGAAGCCCAGCAGCTTGCTAGAGGGAACCCCGAACACACACTTCTTGGGATTAAGCCGAAGATCCACCTTGCGTAGGCTAGCAAACGTCTCCTCCATATCTGCTATCAGGGTCCCGGCCTCCCGAGACTTCACCACTATATCGTCAACATAGGCCTCTGCATTCCTCCCGAGCTACGGGCCCAGGGCGATATGCATCGGTCGCTGGAAAGTTGCCCCGACATTACGTAGCCCGAAGGGCATGCATGTGTAGCAGTACACCCTGTAGGGGGTCGGGAACGCTATTTTCTCCACATCTTGCACGGCCATCTTGATCTGATGGTAGCCTGAGAAGGCATCCAAGAAGCATAACAGGTTGCATTCGGTGGTGGAGTCCATGATCTGGTCAATGCGAGGGAGCGCAAATGGATCTTGCGGGCAGGCCTTGTTGAGGTTGGTGAAGTCGACGCACATGTGCTCCTTCCCTCCTTTCTTGGGGACGACGACGGGGTTGGCCAGCCACTCCGGGTACCATACCTCTCTGATGACCAATGCGGCTTGTAGCTTACGGGTTTCCTGGATGTTGGAGGCCTGCTTATCGGTGGAATGGCGGCGAGCCTTCTGCTTCACTGGCCGCATGTTTGGGCATACCCTCAGGTGTGCTCGATTATCCCCCTTGGGACCCCAGCCAGGTGTTTGGGTTCCCAAGCGAATACATCCTTGTTGGCTCGCAAAAAGTTGATCGATGCCTCCTCTTGGTCCCGGGGGAGGCCAGCCCCTATGGTGAAGGTGGCGCTGGCCGCCCCATCCTCACTGACCAGCACTTGCTTTGTCTCGGCTCGGTCTTGGGAGAACAACTACTTCTTCTTGGCCGGCGCTGCTTCTGGGGCCTCCTGACCCCCCTTCTCGTCGGGTAGCGCAGACGCGGCTGACCTGAAGGCGAGCTTGAGGGCCTGCAGCGCGCCTTTGGTGTCCCCCACCACCGTGAGGACACCATTGCTGTCGGGCATCTTCACGAGGTTGTACGCAGGGTGGGTCGCAGCCATAAACTGGGCCAAGGCCGGGTACCCCAGAAAAGCATTTTATGGCAAATCGATCCTGGCAATGTCGAAGTCGATGAGCTCGGTGCGGTAGTTGTCGCGGGTCCCGAGGGTGACAGGGAGACGGATCTGCCCCAGGGGGCTGGTGGAGCCGCTGCCGACCCCAGAGAAAGGCTTGGAGGGGCGAAGCCAGCTGAGCGGCACGTGCAGCAGGCCGAACGCCTCTAGGGAGAGCACGTTGAGGCCAGCTCTGCCGTCGATGAGGGTTCTGGTCATCGCCACATGGCAGAGGTGGGGGTGCAAAGCATTGGGAGTTGGCCTGCTCCCGTCATGGCAGCAGGATGATCCTCAGGGCCGAAGGTGAGGTTGGCCATGGGCGCCGCCCAGCCCGGGGGAGCCCCCGAGCCCGCCTAGGTGGCGCCTACTCGCCAGTAGAACTGCTTGATGTCGCGGTCGGAGGGTGGTGCCTGCGAGCCACCTAGGAGAGCTGTGACGACCGGGGGAGCCGGTGCCGGGTAGTGGGCGAGGAAGAGGTCGCGCAGCTCTTCCCAGGAGGCCACAGAGAATGCTCGCAGGTTGAGCAACCAGGCGCGCGGTGCGCCTACAAGGGCCATGGGGAGCCAGTTGGCCTTCACCTTGTCGTTGATGTCTACTACACAACCTTCTTCTTGTAGACGTTGTTGGGCCTGCAAGTGCACAGGTTTGTAGGACAGTAGCAAATTTCCCTCAAGTGCATGACCTAAGGTTTATCAATCCGTAGGTGGCATAGGATGAAGATGGTCTCTCTCAAGCAACCCTGCAACCAAATAACAAAGATTCTCTTGTGTCCCCAACAGACCCAATACAATGGTAAATTGTATAGGTGCACTAGTTCGGCGAAGAGATGGTGATACATGTGCAAAATGGATGGTAGATATAGGTTTTTGTAATCTGAAAATATAAAAACAGCAAGGTAACAAGCGATAAAAGTGAGCGTAAACGGTATTGCAATGATAGGAAACAAGGCCTAGGGTTCATACTTTCACTAGTGCAAGTTCTCTCAACAATAATAACATAGATAGATAATATAACAAGCCCTCAACATGCAACAAAAAGTCACTCCGAAGCCACTAATAGCGGAGAACAAATGTAGAGATTATGGTAGGGTACGAAACCACCTCAAAGTTATTCTTTCGGATCAATCTATAAAAGAGTTCGTACTAGAATAACACCTTAAGACACAAATCAACCAAAACCCTAATGTCACCTAGATACTCCATTGTCACCTCAAGTATCTGTGGGCATAATTATACGATATGCATCACACGATCTTAGATTCGTCCAACCAACACAAAGTACTTCAAAGAGTGCCCCAAAGTTTCTATCGGAGAGTCAAGAACGTGTGCCAACCCCTATGCATAGGTTCCCAATGTCACGAAACCCGCAAGTTGATCACCAAAACATACATCAAGTGGCACTTGATATCCCATTGTTACCACAGATAATCACGCCAAGACATACATCAAGTGTTCTCATAAAAGACTCAATCCGATAAGATAACTTCAAAAGGGAAACTAAATTCATCAAAAGAGAGTAGAGGGGGAGAAACATCATAAGATCCAACTACAATAGCAAAGCTCGGTATACATCAAGATCGTGCCATAGAGGGAACACGAGAGAGAACACAAGAGAGAGAGAGAGAGAGAGATCAAACACATAGCTACTGGTACATACCCTCAGCCTCGAGGGTGAACTACTCCCTCCTCGTCATGGATAGCACCGAGATGATGAAGATGGCCACCGGTGATGGGATCCCCCTCCGATAGGGCACCGGAACGGGCTCCCGAGAGGTTTTTGGTGGCTACAGAGGCTTGCGGTGGCGGAACTCCCGATCTATCTTTTGTTCTGGAAGTTTTAGGGTACGTAGGTATGTATGGGTGAAAGAAGTACGTCAGTGGACCGAAGGGGGGCCACAAGGCAGGGGGCGCGCCCCTCACCCTCGTGGGCACCTCCCTTCTTCCCTGACGTGCACTCCAAGTCCATCGGGTGGCTTTCCTTCCAAGAATAACTTCTCCAGTTGATTTCTTCCGTTTTGACTCCGTCTGATATTCCTTTTCCTCGAAACACTGAAATAGGCATAAAACAACAAATCTGGGGTGGGCCTCCGGTTAATAGGTTAGTCCCAAAAATAATATAAAAGTGGATAATAAAGCCCAATATTGCCTAAAACAGTAGATAAAGTAGCATGGAGCAATCAAAAATTATAGATACGTTGGAGACGTATCAAGCATCACCAAGCTTAATTCCTGCTCGTCCTCGAGTAGCTAAATGATAAAAAAGAATTTTTGATGCAGAGTGATACTTTGGCATAATTTCAATGTAATTCTTCTTACTTGTGATATAAATATTCAGATCCGAAAGATTCAAGACAAAAGTTCATATTGACATAAAAATAATAATAATTCAAGCATACTAATAAAGCAATCATGTCTTCTCAAAATAACATGGCAAAAGAATGTTCATCTCTACAAAATCATATAGTTAGGCTATGCTTCATTTTCGTCACACAAAGATGTTCCCAACTTCTATACCCCCGATGACAAGCCAAGCAATTGTTTCATACTTAAATAAACTCAAACTTTTTCAACCTTCACGCAATACTTGAGCGTGAGCCATGGATATAGCACTATGGGTGGAATAGAATATGATGATGGGGATTGTGTGGAGAAGACAAAAAGGAGAAAGTCTCACATTGACGAGGATAATCAACGGGCTATGGAGATGCCCATCAATTGATGTCAATATGAGGAGTAGGGATTGCCATGCAACGGATGCACTAGAGCTATGTATGCTCAACAAAAGAAAACTAGTGGGTGTGCATCCAACTCGCTTGCTCATGAAGACCTAGGGCATTTGAGGAAGCCCATTGTAGGAATATACAAGCCAAGTTCTATAATGAAAAATTCCCACTAGTATAAAAAGACAACTTATGAGACTCACTACATGAAGAACAAGGTGCTACTTTGAAGCACAATATATGAGACTCACTATATGAAGAACAAGGTGCTACTTTGAAGCACAAGTGTGGAAAAAGAGATGGTAGCATTACCCTTTTTATTTATTTTCTTTTTTCTTCTTCTTCTTCTTTTTTTTGGGCCTTTCTTTTTTTTTGGCCTTTCTTCTTCTTTTTTTTCTTTTTTTCTTTTTGGGCCAATGCTCTAATAATGATGATCATCACACTTCTATTGATTACAACTCGAAACTTAGAACAAGATATGACTCAATATGAATGCCTCCAGCGGTGTACCGGGATGGTGCAATGAATCAAGAGTGACATGTATGAAAAATAATGCATGGTGGCTTTGCCACAAATACGATGTCAACTACATGATCATGCAATGGCAATATGACAAAAGTAATGTATGTCATGAATATGATGATGGAAGTTGCATGGCAATATATCTCGGAATGGCTATGGAAATGCCATGATAGGTATGTATGGTGGCTGTTTTGAGGAAGATATAAGGAGGTTTATGTGTGATAGAGTGTATCGTATCACGGGGTTTGGATGCACCGGCAAAGTTTGTACCAACTCTCAAGGTGAGAAAGGGCAATGCACGGTACCGAAGAGGCTAGCAATGGCGGAAAGGTAAAAGTGCGTATAATCCATGGACTCAACATTAGTCAAAATAACTCATACACTTATTGCAAAAATTTAGAAGTCATCAAAAATCAAGTACTACACGCATGCTCCCAGGGGGATAGATTAGTAGGAAAAGACCATCGCTCGTCCCCGACCGCCACTCATAAGGATGCACAAGCCGGGTACACTTCATGTTTCAAATTTGTTACACAACTTTAACCATACGTGCATGCTACGGTACTTGCTAACTTCAACACAAGCATTCTTTGAATTCATAATCACCCAACTAGCATGACTTTAATATCACTACCTCCATATCTCAAAACAATTATCAAGTATCAAACTTTTCTTAGTATTCAACACACTCATAAGAAAGTTTCACATATCTTGAATACCGAGTATATTAATATTAAGCAAATTACCATGCTATTAACGACTCTCAAAATAATCTAAGTGAAGTATCAGAGTTCATCTATTTCTTCAAAATAAAACTACCACCATGCTCTAAAAGGTATAAGTGATGCACTACAGCAAATGACAAACTACTCCAAAAGATATGAGTGAAGGTCAATGAGTAGCTAAATAATTATGCAATTATGCGAAGACTCTCTCTCATTTAATAATTTCAGATCTTGATACTTTATTCAAACAGCAAGCTAATACTAACAAAAGAAAATGATGCTCCAAGCAAAACACATATCATGTGGTGAATAAAAATATACCTCCAAGTAAAGTTACCGATGAACGAAGACGAAAGAGGGGATGCCATCCGGGGCATCCCCAAGCTTAGGCTCTTGGTTGTCCTTGAGTATTACCTTGGGGTGCCTTGGGCATCCCCAAGCTTAGGCTCTTGCCACTCTTATTCCATAGTCCATCGAATCTTTACCCAAAACTTGAAAACTTCACAACACAAAACTCAACAGGAAATCTTATAAGCTCCGTTAGTGAAAGAAAACAAAACCACCACATTGGTACTGTAATTAACTCATTCTAAATTCATATTGGTGTAATATATACTGTACTCCAACTTATCTATGGTTCATACCCTCCGATACTACTCATAGATTCATCAAAATAAGCAAACAACACATAGAAAACATAATCTATCAAAAACATAACAGTCTGTAGTAATCTGTATCAAACGTATATTATGGAACTCCAAAAATCCTACCAAATTAGGAAGTCCTAAGAAATTCGTGTACCAATCCAGAGCAAAACGAATCATATCAGAAGCATGTTTATGTGAACTAACAAAACTAATTTACTGGGTGCAAAAGTTTCTGATTTTCAGCAGGATCAACACAACTATCACCGTAAGCCATCCTAAAGGTCTTACTTGGCACTTTATTGAAACAAAAGCTATAAAACATGATTACTACAGTAGCATAATCATGTGAACACACAAAAACAGTAAGGATAAGTATTGGGTTGTCTCCCAACAAGCGCTTTTCTTTAATGCCTTTCTAGATAGGCATGCTGATGACAATGATGCTCACATAAAAGATAAGAATTGAAACATAACGGGAGCATCATGAAGCATATGACTAGCACTTTTAAGTCTAACCCACTTCTTATGCATAGGGATTTTGTGAGCAAACAACTTATGGGAACGATAATCAACTAGCATAGGAAGGTAAAACAAGCATAACTTCAAAACTTTAAGCACATAGGGAGGAAACATGATATTATTGCAATTCCTACAAGCATATATTCCTCCCTCATAATAATTTTCAGTAGCATCATGAATGAATTCAACAATATAACCAGCAGCTAAAGCATTCTTTTCATGATCTACAAGCATAGAAAATTTACTACTCTCCACATAAGCAAATTTATTCTCATTCGGGATAGTGGGAGTATCATAAGAGACTTGAATACTATAAATTGTTTCCACATTAAAAGAGTAATGTTCAGAGAAAGGGTACTCATAATCATGACAAGTTTTATAAATATAATCATCACTACTCTTTATAGCATAAGTTTTATCACAATAATCATCATAAGTAGCAACTTTGTTCTCATCATAATCGATTGAAACCTCTTCCGAAATAGTGGATACATCACTAAATAAAGTCATGACCTCTCCAAATCCACTTTCATAAATATTATAAGATTCAACATCCTCCAATATTGTGGGGTCACTACTTCCTAAAGTTGACACTCTTCCAAAGCCACTTTCATAAATATAATCATCATAGGTAGAAGGCATGCTATCATCATAACTACTTTGCATAACAAAACTTGAGAGGCTAAAAATATTATTATTATTAAACATAGCATCCCCAAGCTTGGGACAAACATTAATTGCAGCAAATATATTCTCAAATATGTCATCTTCATCAAACATAGCTTCCCCAAGCTTGGGCCTTTTCATATCATGAGCATAATCACTCTCATCATCAATAGTATGGATAGCACCAATAGTATAGCAAACATTATTATCATATTCTTCCAAGCAAGTGCCAAAAAGATTTTCAAGATCATAAGAAGTATCATTATCTTCCCAATCATAATCATCACAACAAGCAATAGGCATAACGAGATCATCGTCAAGTGTATCATCTTCATTTTCATGAGGCACAACAATAATAGGAGCAAATTTATTTGGGAGAGATACCTTTTTACCTCTCTTCCTTTTTATTTTCTTCTTATTCACTTCATGTGTGGGTTCAATCCTCTTTTTGGAGCTCCTTATTAATGAGATTGGTTGAATAGAAGGCTCCTCCTCGTTACCTGATTCATCATAAGAAATAATAGGAGAATATTGGGAAGTCTCTTCCCTTTCATTAGTATTGTTTTCATACTCTATTTGTTTTCTTTTCTTTATGTAATTGGCAATATAAGGATTTTCAATGCAATTCACCGCACAATACATATAAATTTCTTCTAGATTAAAATGAAGAACTTTATCAAGGAATTTTTTTGGAATATCCTTAATTCTACGTTTAATTTCTTCATAACCCAAGAGCAAACTAAGTTCATTATGATGTGCAAGGGAAATCAAGTCATCACAATTTTTGGACACGATACGCTCATGAAACAATTTGCATTGGGTGCTAAAATGATCACGTTCATTGCAAAGTTCACAAGTAGGGCTAAGAAAAGATAAATTTTCAGCACATTCATCTAGCTCTTCTTGCAACAATTTGGTTTCTAAGTACTTATGCCTCTTGCAATATCTATCTTCCCTATTTGGTGTGTACTTACAAACCCAATGCACTCCACAAAAATTGACATGTTTATAGGAGGCATTTTCATCATAACTAGTGCAATCATCATTAGCATCATGGATATTCAAAGATTTCGTACTAACAACATTGCAATCATGCTCATCATTCAAATATTTAGTGCCAAATATTTTAATGCATTCTTCTTCTAACACTTTGGCACAATTTTCTTTTCCATCATGTTCACGAAAGATATTAAAAAGGTGAAGCGTATGAGACAAACTCAATTCCATTTTTTTGTAGTTTTCTTTTATAAACTAAACTAGTGCTAAAACAAGAAACAAAAAGATTCGATTGCAAGATCTAAAGATATACCTTCACTTACCTAGCCTCCCCAGCAACGGCGCCAGAAAAGAGCTTGATGTCTCCTACACAACCTTCTTCTTGTAGATGTTGTTGGGCCTGCAAGTGCACAGGTTTGTAGGACAGTAGCAAATTTCCCTCAAGTGGATGACCTATGGTTTATCAATCCATAGGAGGCGTAGGATGAAGATGGTCTCTCTCAAGCAACCCTGCAACCAAATAACAAAGAGTCCCTTGTGTCCCCAACACACCCAATACAATGGTAAATTTTATAGGTGCACTAGTTCGGCGAAGAGATGGTGATACAAGTGCAAAATGGATGGTAGATATAGGTTTTTGTAATCTGAAAATATAAAAACAGCAAGGTAACAAGCGATAAAAGTGAGCGTAAACGGTATTGCAATGATAGGAAACAAGGCCTAGGGTTCATACTTTCACTAGTGCAAGTTCTCTCAACAATAATAACATAGATAGATAATATAACAAGCCCTCAACATGCAACAAAGAGTCACTCCGAATCCACTAATAGCGGAGAACAAACATAGAGATTATGGTAGGGTACGAAACCACCTTAAAGTTATTCTTTCGGATTAATCTATAAAACAGTTCATACTAGAATAACACCTTAAGACACAAATCAACCAAAACCCTAATGTCACCTAGATACTCCATTGTCACCTCAAGTATCCGTGGGCATGATTATACGATATGCATCACACAATCTCAGATTCATCCAACCAACACAAAGTACTTCAAAGAGTGCCCCAAAGTTTCTATCGGAGAGTCAAGAACGTCTGCCAACCCCTATGCATAGGTTCCCAATGTCACGAAACCCGCAAGTTCATCACCAAAACATACATCAAGTGGCACATGATATCCCATTGTCACCACAGATAATCACGGCAAGATATACATCAAGTGTTCTCATAAAAGACTCAATCCGATAAGATAACTTCAAAGGGGAAACTCAATTCATCACAAGAGAGTATAGGGGGAGAAAAATCATAAGATCCAACTACAATAGCAAAGCTCGGGATACATCAAGATCGTGCCATAGAGGGAACACGAGAGAGAGAGAGAGGGAGAGAGAGAGATCAAACACATAGCTACTGGTACATACCCTCAGCCCCGAGGTGAACTACTCCCTCCTCGTCATGGATAGCACCGGGATGATGAAGATGGCCACCGGTGATGGGATCCCCCTCCAGCAGGGCGCCGGAACGGGCTCCCGAGAGGTTTTTGGTGGCTACAGAGGCTTGCGGCGGCGGAACTCCCGATCTATCTTCTGTTCTGGAAGTTTTAGGGTACGTAGGTATATATGGGTGAAAGAAGTACGTCGGTGGACCGAAGGGGGGGCCACGAGGCTGAGGGGCGCGCCCCAGGGGGTGGGCATGCCCCCCACCCTCGTGGGCACCTCCCTTCTTCCTTGACGTGCACTCCAAGTCCATCGGGTGGCTTTCCTTCCAAAAATAACTTCTCTAGTTGATTTCGTTCCGTTTTGACTCCTTCTGATATTCCTTTTCCTCGAAACACTAAAATAGGCATAAAATAGCAAATCTGGGTTGGGACTCCGGTTAATAGGTTAGTCCCAAAAATAATATAAAAGTGGATAATAAAGCCCAATATTGCCTAAAACAATAGATAAAGTAGCATGGAGCAATCAAAAATTATAGATACGTTGGAGACGTATCAGTCGTCTCTGCCGGCCGCCCAGACTGCCTCCTCGTATGCTCGAAGGAAGGCGGTCGGATCCGCCACGTCGTCATAACGTGGTGGCATCTCCAGTCGGAACTTGGGCGGCCACTGCACCTGCCGCAAAGAGAGGGTGAAGCAGCGCAGCCCCGGCGCTTTTTCGGGAGCACGCATCGGCTGGGTCAACGGAGGGGCACCCGCCATCGGGGCCGGCGGCGCGATCTGGCGGTCGGGTTAGAAGAGTTCCGGCGCACCCCTACGTGGCGCGCCAAATGTCGGATTGAGGGATCCACAAACCCTTGAGAGGTTTGAACTTTGTGGTGCGTGCGAAGATCTCAACCTACCCAGCCTACCTACTCATGATCCCCCTAAGCCTAGCACGACAAGCTCAAAGAGATAAAGAGACGCAGTAGTTTATCCTAGTTCGGGCCACCTTTTTTGACCAGTGGGTTCGGGCCACCTTGCGGTGTAATACCCTACTCCAGTGTTTTGGTGGATTGCCACGGAGGCTGAGGATGAACTAGTACATTGGATGAACTGGCATCAGGAGGTGTGGTGTTCTTGAGCTCGAGGGAGCTGGTGTGGTGTGAGCTAGTTCGACTTGTCTTGCCTCTATGGTGGTGGCTAGTCCTATTTATAGTGGCCTTGGTCCTCTTCCCAAATGTTGGCGGGAAGGGATCCCACAACGGCCGGATTTGAAAGGGGACAAGTAGTACAACTTATCCTGATGAAAGTAGTCTTCGCCTGTGAAAAGCCTCTGGTCGTGACGCTGCGGTGGGCTCATCGATGACCTCCGTCCTGCCGTCCTGGCGGTCTTGATCTTGTTGCGCCAGAATGGAAACCTTTGGCTAATTCCCCGAGACTGCGTGCATATGGCTTGCCTCCTTTGCACCGATGAGGAAACCTGTGCTCTGCGCCCGCCTGGCGCCCGCCTGGCCTTGGTCGTCATGGCTCACATCAGCTGAGCCTCGTGAGGTGAACCTTCCATAGAACTCTCTGCCCCTTGGGAGCCAGCCTGGTGAGGCTGATCCCCTTGGGGGTCTTGACATCGCCCGCCTCGCGAGGGTATTGAGTTGTGATGCTGAAGCTGGGTCGTACCAGGCCGTCGATGAAGCCACGTGGTGGGCCTGGGTACCCCCATATCCAGGACGCTGATAATAACCTTGGTCTCATCACTGAAGGAAATACCTACCGTTGTTGTGATGCATCATCCCTTCCTCTATGGGGAAATATCGACATAGTTCAAGAAAACATCAAAAGGAATTCTGGCGCCGTTGCCGGGGAGGATCAAGTCAACGTAGTCTCTCAACAACTCACGAATTTCTGGCTCCGTTGGCAAGCAGACATCATCAACATCTACCAGGTTCCTAATCACAAATCTCATATCCTTGTAGTTCACATTATTTTCCATTTTCCACTCGTTTTACTCTCCCCCACTTCACAAAAATTTGCCGTTTTATTTGCCCTATTTTTCGTTCGTCATTTTCTCATCAGATCTCTTATTTGCTTGAACTTTTCACCATGAGTGATTTTGGTATGGCAGAAACAGATGATGGCCTAACTCCTAAAATGGAGCGTACGGGTAATCTGGATGCCAAAACTTTTGTCTTGGGGCAAGGGAATTGATATGTCTTCAATGTATCTATAATTTTCGATTGTTCCATGCTATTATATCATCATTCTTGGATGTTTTACAATCATTTTATAGTCATTTTATATCATTTTTTGGTGTTAACCTATTGACATAGTGCCAATGCCACTTGTTGTTTTCTGCATGTTTTTTATATTGCAGGAAATATATATCGAACAGATGCCAAACACAACGCAACTCATGGAGGATTTTTTTGGGCCAGAAGAAAGCCAGTGGGCCAAGGAAGCAACTGAGGGGCTGCTCGAGGGGAGCAGCACCCACCAGGGCACGCCAGGAGACCCAAGCGTGCCCAGGTGGGTGCTGCCCACCTTGGGTGCCCCCGAACTGCCTCTTCGCTCTATAAATACCACAATATTCCAGAAACCCTAGGGGAGTCGACGAAATATTGATCCAGCCACCACAAAGTCCAGAACCACCAGATCCAATCTAGACACTGTCATGGAGGGGTTCACCACTTCCATTGGTGCCTCTCCTATGATGTGTGAGTAGTTCTTTGTAGACCTACGGGTTCGTAGTTAGTACCTATATGGCTTCCTCTCTCTCTCTCTCTTGATCATCAATACAATGGTCTCTTGGAGATCCATATGTTGTAAGTCTTTTGGCGGTGTGTTTGTTGGGATCTGATACGTCCATTTTGCATCATGCTTTTATATCAATATTTATTGCATTATGGGCTGTTATTACACATTATGTCTCAATACTTATGGCTATTCTCTCTTATTTTACAAGGTTTACCATGAAGAGGGGGAATGCCGGCAGCTGGAATTCTGGCTGGAAAAGGAGCAAATATTGGAAACTTATTCTGCACAGCTCAAAAGATCCTGAAACTCCACGGAAGTTATTTTTGGAATTAATAAGAATTATTGAGCGAAGAAAACACCAGAGGGGGCCCACACCTTGGCCAGGAGGGTGGGGACGCGCCCACCCCTACTGGGCGCCCCCCGTGTCTCCTGGGCCCCTTGGTGGCCCTCCGATGCCCATCTTCTGCTATATAAAGGCTTTTACCCTGGAAAAAATCTATCGTCATCACCAACGATCCTCTCATCGTGAGGGGGTCAATCTCCATCAACATCTTCACCAGCACCATCTCCTCTCAAAACCCTAGTTCATCTCTTGTATCCAATCTTGTATCAAAACCACAAATTGGTACCTGTGGGTTGCTAGTAGTGTTGATTACTCCTTGTAGTTGATGCTAATTGGTTTACTTGGTGGAAGATCATATGTTCAGATCCTTAATGCATATTAATACTCCTCTGATGATGAACATGAATATGCTTTGTGAGTAGTTACATTCGTTCCTGAGGACATGGGTGAAGTCTTGCTATTAGTAGTCATGTGAATTTGGTATTCGTTCGATATTTTGATGAGATGTATGTTGTCTCTCCTCTAGTGGTGTTATGTGAACGTCGACTACATGACACTTCACCATTATTTGGGCCTAGAGGAAGGCATTGGGAAGTAATAAGTAGATGATGGGTTTCTAGAGTGATAGAAGCTTAAACCCTAGTTTATGCATTGCTTCGTAAGGGGCTGATTTGGATCCATATGTCTAATGTTGTGGTTAGGTTTACCTTAATACTTCTTTTGTAGTTGCGAATGCTGGCAATAGGGGTTAATCATAAGTGGGATGCTTGTCCAAGTAAGGGCAGTACCCAAGCACCGGTCCACCCACATATCAAATTATCAAAGTACCGAAAACGAATCATATGAGCGTGGTGAAAACTAGCTTGACGATAATTCCCATGTGTCCTCGAGAGCGCTTTTATCATTATAAGAAATTGTCCAGGCTTGTCCTTTGCTACAAAAATGATTGGGCCACCCTGCTGCACTTTATTTACTTTCATTCCTTGTTACCCATTACAAATTATCTTATCACAAAACTATCTATTACTGAAAGCACAAGTGCTCCCTGGGTGGTTTTGGTAATTAATGTCAACATATCTCTTGTTGGACTAACACTTTTACCTAGTATGTTTCAGACAAGTTCAACAATGCAGTGGCATGGACTAAAGGATGTGGAACCCCTTCAAGATACTAAGGACAAAGGATTGGCTCAAGCTCCAAGAACAAGACTCTACATTTTCTATTTTAGTGATCCAAGATCACATTGAGTCTATAGGAAAAGCCAATACTATCAAGAGGGGATGAGGTGTTGCTTAATGGATTGCTTGTTCAGGTGCTTAGTGATATGCTCCAAAGCCTTCAACTACCTTCTCACATCCACACATGTCCTAAACCAAAAGTCTAACTCGGCCCCACCGATTCTTTCTATTCGGCGCCACCGAGTTCAGATATCATAGCCACTGCCACAAACCCTAGGCAAATCGGTCTCACCGATAGGGATCTCGGTCTAACCGAGATGGGATTGCAATCTCTCTGTGTATGTCCATTACCAAAATCGGTCCTACTGAGTTTGAGTAATCGGTACTGCCGAGATTACAATGCAAACTCTCTGGTTAACTTATTACCAAAATCGGTCCTACCGAGTTTGTGTAATCGGTCAAACCGAGTTTGCCTGACCAACTCTCTGGTTAGCTTATTACCAAAATCGGTCTCACCGAGTTTGTGTAATCGGTCTCACCGAGATTACGTTATGCCCTAACCCTAACCATATCGGTCCTACCGAGTCGCATGTCGGTCCCACCGAAAATCCTAACAGTCACTAGATTTGCTGAATTGGTCTGACCGAGTTTACCAATTCGGTCCCACCGAGTTTGGCAAGTTGTGTGTAACGGTTAGATTTTGTGTGGAGGCTATATATACCCCTCCACCCACTCTTCATTCGTGGAGAGAGCCATCAGAACGAACCTACACTTCCAGCATCCATTTTCTGAGAGAGAACCACCTACTCATGTGTTGAGGCCAAGATATTCCATTCCTACCATATGAATCTTGATCTCTAGCCTTCCCCAAGTTGCTTTCCACTCAAATCTTCTTTCCACCAAATCCAAATTCTGTGAGAGAGAGTTGAATGTTGGGGAGGCTATCATTTGAAGCACAAGAGCAAGGAGTTCATCATTAACACACCATTTGTTACTTCTTGGAGAGTGGTGTCTCCTAGATTGGCTAGGTGTCACTTGGGAGCCTCCAACAAGATTGTGGAGTTGAACCAAGGAGTTTGTAAGGGCAAGGAGATCGCCTACTTCGTGAAGATCTACCGCTAGTGAGGCAAGTCCTTCATGGGCGACGGCCATGGTGGGATAGACAAGGTTGCTTCTTCGTGGACCCTTCATGGGTGGAGTCCTCCGTGGACTCATGCAACCGTTACCCTTCGTGGGTTGAAGTCTCCATCAACGTGGATGTACGATAGCACCACCTATCGGAACCACGGCTCAAAAATCACCGTATCTCCAAATTGTGTTTGAATCCTCCAATCCCTTCCCTTTACATTCTTGCAAGTTGCATGCTTTACTTTTCGCTGCTCATATGCTCTTTGCATGCTTGATTGATATGTGTTGCAATTGTTAAACTTGTGCCTAAACTCCACTTGAACTTAAAGACGTTAAAAACTGCAACTTTTGGTACTTCGTGTCTAATCACCCCCCCCCCTCTAGACACCTCTTCTCGATCCATCTCAATTGGTATCAGAGCTTTGGTCTTCATTGCTTTTGTTTAAACACCATTGGAGGAAGATGGATGAGTCTACTATTGGGAGTCTTAGACATAGAGTACCTATACTTGATGGAGAATACTTTCATGAGTGGAAAAATGAGATGCTTGTGATTTTCAGTCAATATCATTTGAACAAGTACATTTCTAGCCCTGGTGCACCTCATATTGATCCTATGCATCCTACCCTTGATGAGTCAATTGACATGATCCGCAATCTTAGAACTGCCGAACTTATCACTAGAGGCTTGCCTAGAAACTTGATAGGATGTTTGCCTACTCTTAAGTGTGCCTACACCATATGGAAATTTCTTGAGGAACGTTTTCCAAATTATTCCTTGAAAAATCTTGATGAAATTCTCCATAAGTCTATTGCCTTGAGTAAGATGAATTCGAGTGATCCTATGTTTGGTGATTGTTTGTTTGAGTTCACTAACCTTATGCGTGCTAAAGGAGATGTTGGAATTATAAGTGATATTATTTCCGAAGCTATAAAAATTCATAAACAAGATCTTTATCAAAATCACTCTAACGAACTACCCTCTCTAGGATTTGATCCACCACATGACGATATTGAACATGGATACTATGATGAGGATGATGATAGTGACTTCGATCTTGATGATGCAATGAGACACTTTGGTCTTATGGCAAATCTTTGGGGATATATGGCAGGAGGAAAGGAATGGGTTCTTGATAGTGGATGTACCGATCACATGACCGGAAATAAAGACATGTTTTGGGAGCTTGCTGAAAACGATGGTCCTCGAAAGTATGTCACTTTCGGTGACAACTCAAAGGGTAAGGTGGTTGGCCTCAGTAAGGTGGCCATATCACATGATAGCTCCATACAAAATGTCATGCTCGTTGAATCTCTTGGCTACAACTTACTTTCAGTATCTAGACTTGCTGATTTCGGTTTCAATGTCCTATTACTGAAGTAGATTGCCAAGTGTTTCGTAGAGATAACCATAAAATGGTCTTTACCGGTGTGCGTAGAGGTGATCTATACATTGTTGATTTCACTAAAAAGGCTCAACCTAGAACTTGCTTTATTGCTAAATCCTCTAAAGGTTGGTTACGGCATAGACGATTAGGTCATGTCGGTATGCGAAACCTTGACAAGCTTATTAAGGGAAATCATATCCTTGGAGTTAACGATGTCATATTTGATAAGGATAGACTTTACAGCACTTGTCAGGCACGTAAACAGGTTGGAGGAAGGCATCCCATGAAGAACATCAAGACCACAAGAAGGCCAGTCGAGCTACTTCACATGGATCTCTTTGGTCCCAACGCCTACAAAAGTCTCGGTGGAAATTCCTTTGGTCTAGTTATAGTTGATGATTTTTCAAGATTTACGTGGGTGTTCTTTCTCGATGATAAATCGCAGGTTCAAAAGATCTTCAAAATTTTTCGCTAGGAAGGCCCAAAATCAATTTGAAGTGAAGATCAAGAAGGTTCGCAGCGACAACGGAACGGAGTTCAAGAATGCAAATGTGGACACCTTTCTTGACGAAGAAGGGATTTCACACGAGTTCTCGGCTACGTACACACCTCAACAAAATGGAGTTGTTGAGAGGAAGAACCGGACGCTCATCGAAATGGCGAGAACGATGCTTGATGAGTACAAGACACCAAAGCACTTTTGGGCGGAAGCGGTTGAGACAGCTTGTCATGCAACAAATCGCTTGTATCTTCACAAGATACTCGGCAGGACGGCATACGAGCTCCTCGCAGGTAACAAACCCCAAGTTGGATACTTTCGAATATTCGGCTCAAAGTGCTACATTCTTGATAAGCATCATCGTTCTAAATTTGCTCCTAAGTCTCATGAGGGTTTCCTACTTGGTTATGGCTCAAACTCTCACACATACCGTGTCTACAACAACTTCACCCGAAAGGTTGAAGAAACGGTAGGTGTGAAGTTTGATGAATCTAATGGCTCGCAAATAGAGCAATTGTCAATTGATGTAGGAGACAAAGATCCCTCGGAAGCAATCCAAGACTTGTCTATTGGCAAGATTCGTCCAACGGAAGTAAAGGAGAGTACCTCGTCTGTCCAAGTGGAAGCTTCTACCTCACGACAAGGTGAACCAAGGGTTGATACGGAAGCATCCACAAGTGGGACACACCAAGATGAAGAAAACGAGGAAGTGCGCCAAGACGAACGTCAACAACCTCCTTCCCCACCAAGACAAGAGAACGACAACGCCAACAATGAAGAAGGCCAAGAAGAAGAACAAGATGAAGAAGATGTTCAACGAAGACCCAAGCAAAAGCTTTCACGAGTTCGAGCAAGAATTGCTAAAGATCATCCCATCGAGCAAATCGACAATGATATCCAAACCGGGAGAATCACTCGCTCTAAAACTCGTTTAGCTAACTTTTGTGAACACTATTCATTCATCTCTAGCATTGAAACTATGAAGGTTGAAGAAGCTTTGGAAGATCTAGATTGGATAAATGCCATGCATGAAGAGCTACACAACTTTGAGAGAAATCAAGTTTGGACATTGGTTGAAAAGCCCGACAACAACCACAACATCATTGGTACCAAATGGGTGTTTCGCAACAAGCAAGATGAAGATGGACAAGTAGTTCGCAACAAAGCACGTCTCGTCGCCCAAGGCTACACACAAGTCGAAGGTATGGACTATGGTGAGACTTATGCTCCCGTTGCTAGACTCGAGTCCATTCGCATCTTACTTGCCTATGCTAATCACCATGATATCACCTTGTACCAAATGGACATTAAAAGTGCTTTTCTAAATGGTGAAATAGAGGAGGAAGTTTATGTTAAACAACCTCCCGGCTTTGTTAATCCTAAGAAACCTGATCATGTTTACAAACTTCACAAAGCTGTTTATGGTCTTAAACAAGCTCCTAGAGCGTGGTATAAATGCTTGACCAAGTTCCTTATTGAAAAAGGCTTTGAAATTGGAAAATTAGATTCTACTCTTTTTACTAAAAGGGTCAATGGATAACTATTTGTGTGCCAAATCTATGTTGATGATATTATATTTGGTTCTACTAACCCTCATTTTAGTGAAAAGTTTGGAAAGCTAATGTCAGAGAAGTTTGAGATGTCTATAATGAGTGAACTCAAATTCTTTCTTGGTTTGCAAATCAAGCAAACTAAGGAAGGTACCTTTGCCTCTCAAACAAAGTACACCAAGGACTTATTCAAGAGGTTCAATATGCAAGAATGCAAAGGTATGACTACACCCGTGCCTACTAGTGGACATCTAGATTTGACAAAAGATGGTGAACCGGTCGATCAAAAGGTTTATCGCTCTATGATTGGTTCATTGTTATATCTATGCGCTTCACGTCCCGATATCATGCTAAGTGTGTGCATGTGTGCACGATATCAAGCTGCTCCTAAAGAATGCCATCTTAAGGCCGTGAAAAGGATAGTGAGATACTTAATCCATACACCAAATTTTGGCATTTGGTATCCTAAGAGGGCCTCTTTCGATCTTGTTGGCTACTCCGACTCGGACTATGCCGGTGACAAGGTTGATAGAAAATCCACTTTGGGTACTTGTCAATTTCTTGGTAGATCTCTTGTGTCTTGGTCTTCCAAGAAACAAAACTCGGTGTCCTTATCCACCGTCGAAGCGGAATACATTGCCGCTGGTTCATGTTGTGCTCAATTACTTTGGATGACCCAAACTCTTAAAGATTATGGGATTTATGTGAAACATGTTCCATTACTTTGTGACAATGAAAGTGCTATCAAGATTTCTCACAATCCTGTGCAACACTCTCGAACTAAGCTGTCGGGGAAACTGATCCACGAACACCTATGGGACCGGCGGACCGAGCCCCTTTCAGTTCGGCGGGGAGCGGAGATCGCACGAAGAGCGGATCGAGGCGAAGCACACGAGCAGTTTACCCAGCTTCGGAGCTCTCCGGAGAGATAACACTCCTACTGCTGCTTGTCTGATTGTATTATGTTCTTGCTCGAGAGAGCTAAGTATGTTTTTGGCTTCCGAATGAATCGAACCTCCCCCACCCCCTCTACGTTGTGCATGGGCCTCCTTTTATACGCTCAAGGGGTCACCGACAGGTGGCAATGCAGAGAAGGGTAAAAATGTAAAAAGAGTTGCGGTTGGTACAGCTACCTGCACAGTGTATTCTACCTAACCCTGATGGCAGGGGACAAGGGCATTAAATGCCTGTCTGTGTCGCCTCAAATAGTGCAGAAAGGGACCGTTAGGGACGCCACCGTTCGCCACGATGGCGATCTTGTCAGCGTCGCATGCCACCGCACACCGCTGGCTGCACAGCCTCCCGCCACGCATGTCTAGAAAAGCCCCAGGACGACACGTTGGTGGATGCGCTAGAGCGTGGGTACAGGGTGGTCACTTGCCGCGGCAAGCGCCTTGCCGCGGTTGCTGTCTTGTCGCGCCCGGAAGCTTGTCGCTCACCAGGCCTTGCCGGGACGCATGGCGCGTCGCGGCAAGTTCCTTGAGATGCCTTGGTTGGCCTTCCCGGCAAGCTCCTTCTTGTCGGGGTCTTGTCTCTTGGCTCGAATACTTTGTTCTTGAATGGCTCCAAAGGAGCCACGGAGGATCTTGGCGGTCGCCCGGCAAGCCTTGCCGCGGAGTGCTGCAACTGCCCGTGCACAAGTTCGGGATACTAGGGTACCCCTACTCTAGTACACCGACAGGAGCCCCCGGGCCTGGGCCACACACGGTGCCGAACGTTGTTGGGCCAAGCCCAAAACAGGGCACGGGCACGCGTGGCCTGGGTTACGCCGAATCTTACTCCGTATCCACCGCGCCCTCCCCAACGGCACGCGTCGAGTGCGGCGTCGTGGGAGAGATCGTGTGTGGTTTCTTTATTCGGAAGGGCGAAACGTCCGCCCCCTCCCTCCTTATAAGCAGGGGAAACAGGGGCAGTTCGTCCTCCTCGCCGGTTACTGCTCCAATCTTCAGAAATCTCCGCTGCTCCCCCTTCTTCCCCAAAGTCGAAAGAGAGCAGCGCTCCACCCCCCATCACCACCAGCGCCACCGACACCGCCGATCTCCCCCGCCACCTCCGCCATGGCTCCGAAAGCCGACAAGGGGAAGGGCGTGAAGTCAGCCGAGGCGCAGTGGCTCGCGACGCTGCGAAAGGAGCGGGCCATCTTCCCCCCTCAGCTCGACGCGAAGGGGCTGAGGGAGTACTACTACCTCTTCTGGACGACGGGGACGCGCGCGCATCCGCGCACGAGGGTACTCTCTGCCGCCGCTTCGAGGCTGGCTCCGAACGGGTACCCATTCTTCGCGCTGTTCTTCTACTGCGGGCTCTGCTCGCCCTTCTCTGAATTCTTTTGCGACATCATGAACACCTACGGGTTCTGCCTCCTTGATTTCACCCCCAACGTTGTTCTGACCATGGCAGTTTTCGCACATCTGTGCGAAAACTTTGTCGGAGTCCACCCAAACGTATCCCTCTTCCGCCACTTCTTCATCCCCCGAGTTGAGAGAGGAGAGCCCCTTGCCGGTGGAATCGCCTGGATCTCGAGGGTCGGCAAGAAAGAAGCCTATCTGGAGGGAGAGCTCCGCAGCAAGTGGGAGGAGTGGAGAGCAGATTGGTGCTGGATCGTCGAGGAGAACCCGCAGCCATTCACTGCCCGGCGCCAAACCCCAATTGTACGCGGCAACGATTGGAGCAACGTGGCCCCGGAGGATGACAGGCTGAAGATTGCCGTCACCCAAATCTTGCGCCTTAGGCTTGCCGGGCTCACTATAGGCGCCGTTGGCGCAGACTTTCTCCGCCGCCGCATCGCCCCCCTGCAGGAGAGGGGGAGGCCCGCCTAGGAGTTCCAGAACTCGGCGGATATCATGAGGCTGCGCCCAGGACTCAACTTCAATTTCACCGTCTTGGAGCTCGACGCGATGCTCCTGGAGCTGTTCAAGCGCGATCCCCAACACCCATTTATGTTGCCGCGGAATGTCGTTCCGTTGTGCAACAATTCTTCGCTTGACCGCATCCGTGCAATGATGCCGCTGTGCGACTCGCATGGGATCATCCCAACTTGGCAAGAGCCCGCAGACGACGTCGTGCAGGAGTTCTTCGACAGCTTGGTCGAAGTGCCGGTCCGCTCCGACGAGCAGAAGAGCCTCACCCGCGATACCACCGACGCGGAGATGCAGCGCATCGCCTCTAGGCTGGAGGAGGCGGCGGCAGCAGCTGCCGCGGGTCAATTTGGATTCACCTTGGAGGAGGTGGAGGCAGCAAAGGCGGCAAGCCTTGCCGAGCGAGAAGAGCTTGTCGGCGAGGAAGAACTTGTCGGGCCTGAATCAGAGTCGAGTGAGCCCGCCGAGGGCGCAGGCGACCCGTTGCAGATCGGCTCCTCCTCCTCCCCACCTTCAGCCAGCTCGCCGCAAGCGGAGCCCCCAGCTCCACCAAGAAGGCGTCTCCGTAGGGCCGGGGACGTGGCGGGTTGGCAGACGAGCCAACAGCCGTCGCAGCGCACGACGCGCTCGACCGCGGCAAGCACTGTTGCCGCGGGAGCACCTCACGCCGCTGCAGCAACTGGAGCGGGGCCTTCCCGATCCACCGCCACTGCTCCTGCCAAGCGGACAAGGGAGCCTTCTCCTCTGCCTCGTCGCACTGGAGGCGAGCCGGACTTCGATCTCTCCGCGCTCAGCTCCGACGAGGAAGAAGAAGAGTAAGTTTATTTGTTGTACTTGTAATCCTTCATTTCTTGAGGTGTGTCTTGTATCTGATCTGCTTCATTCCGGATCCGTTCCTTTTTCAGGACTCTGGCCCAGAGGGCGGCGAAGAGAGCCAAGGTCCCGGTGATTGTCATCGAGGATGAACCCACTGCGGCAACAGGGGACGCGCCTGAGACCACCTTGCCGGACCCAGCAACTACTCACCCAAGCAGCCCCCAGTGCAGCCCCCAGCGTAAGTGTATAATTTACTTCTTGCTGTCAAGCGCGCATGAGTGTTCTTCTTTTGTTGATATCTGTCTGTTGGTTTGTGTAGGGGCAGAGCAGCCTCACCAGGAGGGCCTGGAGGCCGCTCCCGAAGCGCCATATGCTTCGACTACACCGCCGAGGGAGGATTCCCCGGCAAGGGAGCGTTCTCCGGCAAGGGAGAATTCTCCGGCAAGGGGCGGTTCTCCGGCAAGGGACAGTGCCAGTGATCCTCCGGTGGTTGAGACCACGACTGCAGATCCTAGCACAGGTAACCCTTTTGCCTAAAAACTCCCCTTGGGTTCTTCTTCTTCTGATTTTCTTCTTGAGCATTTACTTGACTTTTCTCCCTTCTTCGGTCGTCAGATCCACCTGCCGCGGATCCAATGGAAACCGAGGCCACCGGCGAGGAGGACGCGTGCGGCAACAATGACGACGACGCCGCCACCGAAGAAGAAGCCGACGCTGATGAACCCGCCGGCGAAGAGGCCGCCAAGGCTGCCGCCGCAGAAGCTGGCGAGGAATCCGGCGGTCGCACTGACGGCCCCGAGACCGCAGGAGCGCCAGGCGCTGCACCGACCGCCGATCCCTCTGCCGCTGCCGCGGTGCCAGGCTCCGAAGAGCCCCAGCCCGGCGCCTACTTGAAGGCCGGCGATGGCGTCTTCATCAAGCTCCCCTGGGCGTCGAGCTCCAGGGCGCCGGTCGAAGGGGAGACTTTTGACGAAGAGGTGCTTGCCTCTGCTGGGCTGGCGCTGGTCGACGCGCCAAGTAGCAGCAGCGACGAGCCTGAGGAGGAGCGGCTGCTGCGGAAGCTGCTGTCTCTTTACCGTGCCCGCCAAACCAAGCTGGCGTCCCGAGAAGCACTTGTCGCGAAGGCGGGGGTGGATATTGAGAAGCGCGCAGAGGAGCTCCGGGGTCTTAGGCAGGAGGCTCTCCGGTCTCTGGCAGAGAAGCGGGAGCAACTTCTCGAGGAGCGGAAAGCCTTCCTCCTCGAGAAGGCTGAAGCCAAAGAGAAGCAACGGCTTGTCGCCGAGGATCTATTCGCGCAAGAAGGAGAGTTGGCGCAGCGCAAGGTGAACCTTGACAGCCACGAGGAGGAGCTTGTCGCGCGGGAGCAAGCCATTGGCGGGGCTCTCAAGGAGGCAAAGGATGCTGCCGCAGCTGCCGAGGCCGCCAAGAAGGAGCTGGAGACAAAGGTGGTGTAGCTGGAAGCAGATCTTAGGGCGAGCGGCGAGGAGCTTGCCGTGCTCAAGCGTGAGCGTGAGAAAGATGCTGCCGCTCATGGTGAGCTGCAGGGTCTTCTCGCAGAGAGGAGCAAGGAGCTCAGCGCCGCCAAGGATTCCAACGCAGATCTCGAGTTGAAGCTGGCCACCTTGACTCAGACGCTGGACGGCGCCAGGGAGCGGGAGGCGGCCTTGTCGGAGAAGATCAAGGCCGACGAGGCGCTGCGGACGAATGCTGCTGCCGCCCATGACGCTTTCAGGGAGACAGTGGAGCATTGGACTGAGGGTCTTGTGGATCTTGCCGCTGCCATAGACGGGGAGCTGAAGCAGCTGGGGATGGAGGATTTTGGGTATCCCTCCGACGAGCATCTCCAACCCAGCGCCAAGCTCAGCCTGTTCTTCAAGGGCGTGGCGACGGCTCTCCAGCGACTCCGGGAAAAGATTCCAAAGCAGCTGGCCGACGAGTCGCGCAGGATCTGCGCGGGGGCTCTCCAGAAGGTGCTGATGAAGGTGGCCTTCCGCAACTCAGGCCTCAACTTCACCAACGTCCTCAAATCCTTGCCGCCATATGCTGACGTGGAAGCGCTCAAGGCCCTTATCGCACCCATTGTGGACAAGGTGAGCGGGATCAAGAGGGTTGAGGGCGATCGCGTAGACTAGGCCGCCCGTTTTCTCTTTCTCTTTGTCGCTGCTGGTCATGTTACGAGAACATCAATTAGAGCTGCGACAAGCTATCTTGTAATATAACTCTATTTTGGGTAGAGATTGCTATGTTATTTCCTTTACTTGACCCCTTCCTTTGTATGTTTTTGCCCTACGCCTTTAGGGAACTTGCCGGTGCAGGCACCTTAGCCGCGAGCACTGAGTGCGGAACATCAGCAGCTTGCTGGTGGTGCCGCTTCCGACAAGAAACCTTGTCGCAACTAGTCGCAGCTCACTTAAATTGTTGAGCGGACTCGAAACAAAGTAAGGGCGCAACTAGCTACGAGTTGGTTCCTCCGCGCACAGGTTTTCCATACAAAGTACGGTCGTTCGAGGAGAATAACTTCAAAAATTAAAAACTGATCGCTCAAACTTTGGCAACTTAGCTTTTCTGTCATTTGCTTCCCGGCAAGGCAAAATTTCCTCGAGCGACGCTTGGTCCACACCATTATCTTCTCCTTTCCCCCCGGCAAACTTGTGTGCGAGGGAACCTTCCTTTTTGAGAAAAAGAAAGAAGAGAAAATAGAGATATGGAGCCTTATGGCTCGTTATTGCTTACCGGGGGTAGGTGCTGCACAAAGTGTCAGATAATGCATGCAAATATAAAGTAAAAAGCATGAAATTGACAAGATGTGCGGAGCACATGAGCTTTACTTATGCACGGGGTCTGCGCCCGGCTTTGTACAAAGGATTACATGCAACATCGGCAAGACTTGTATAAAAGGTGGTTGCCGGAACGGGTTCCAGCAACCGCGCCCTATGGGTAAAACTTACGAAGATGCTCGATGTTCCAGGAGTTGCTCACCGGAATGCCATCTTCGGTCTCAAGGCAGACAGCACCAGGCCTAGTGACTCGTTTCACCCGGTAAGGGCCTTCCCACTTCGGCGTCAACTTGTTGGAATTCTTGGCGGACTAAACGCGCCGAAGAACAAGGTCGCCTTCCTCGAAACTTCTGGCATTAACTTTGCGGCTATGGTAGCGGCGCAAAGCTTGCTGGTATCGAGCAGCTCGTACAGCAGCCTGAAGACGATCTTCCTCAAGGAGCAGCGCGTGATCTTGTCGCAGCTGCTCTTGCTCGAGCTCATCATAAGCGAGCACTCGAGGTGACCCGTATATGAGTTCCGTCGGGAGAACTGCCTCTGCTCCATAGACTAGAGCGAAAGGTGTCTGGCCAGTGGCTCGATTTGGCGTCGTCCTGATCGACCAAAGAACCACCGGCAGCTCCTCAATCCAGTTCTTTCCGCACTTGTGCAGCCTATCAAAAGTCCTGGTCTTGAGCCCGCGCAGCACTTCAGCATTTGCCCTCTCCGCTTGACCGTTGCTTCTCGGATGAGCAACAGAAGCGAAGCAGACCTTGGCGCCAAGATCTTGGACGTACTGCATGAAGGTGCGGCTCGTGAATTGCGTGCCGTTGTCGGTGATGATCCTGTTAGGGATCCCAAAACGGCAAACAATCGACCTGAAGAACTTGACTGTTGACTGTGCTGTCACCTTCCTCACTGCTTCCACTTCCGGCCACTTTGTGAACTTGTCGATTGCAACGTACAAGTACTCAAAGCTCCCGACAGCTCAGGGAAAGGGGCCGAGGATGTCGAGCCCCCAGACCGAAAATGGCCAGGATAAAGGGATCGTCTGGAGAGCTTGAGCTGGCTGGTGAATCTGCTTGGAATGGAACTGGCACGCTTCACACTTGGTTACTTGTGCAGTTGCATCCTGGAGGGCTGTCGGCCAGAAGAATCCTTGCCGGAACGCTTTGCCGGCAAGTGCTCTTGCGCCAATGTGGTGGCCACATATGCCTCCATGTATCTCCGCCAACAGCTCTTGTCCTTCTTCCCGTTGAATACACTTTAATTTCACACCGTTGAGTCTTCTTCTGTACAGTGTGTTGTCAACAAACTGATACATACTTGACTGCCGGGCTACTCATTCCGCTTCGTCTTACTCTTCGGGAAGTTCTCCTGTCTGAAGGAAACGGACAATCTGTTGTGCCCATGTTGGAGCTTGCGGCTCGACAACAAGGACTAAAGGCACATCTGCTGCTGCAGGAACATCCGCTTCTATGGCGAGAACCTGCGGCTCAGCCGGAGCTTGATGTTCCCCGGCAAGCTTACCGGAGCAAGACTTGTCGGGAGCGTCTGCTTCAACGGAACAAACCCTAGGGCTTGTCGGAGCAGACTGCTCCTCAGCATCCTTGGTGTTGATCTTGGGGACCTTCTTGGCGGCGGCTTCGGGGAGCTCTGCCGGAAAGTAGTCACTAGAAATCAACTTCCTCTTCTTGTTTTGTCCAGTTGATGGTGTTACGGATGGTTGAGGCAGCTTGAGCACAAAGATCCCTGGTTCCACAGGTAACTTTAGTGCGGCGCACTTCGACAGGCCATCGGCAATGTCGTTCTGAGCTCTTGGAACATGTTCCATTTGCAGGCCGTCAAAGTGCTCTTCTAACTTCCTCACTTCATCAACGTAAGCTTCCATCAACGGACTCTGATAATTCTTGTTCACTTGGAGGACGACAAGCTGTGAGTCACCCCTAACAATGAGCTTCATGATCCCAAGGTCTGCTGCGATCCTGAGACCAGCAAGCAAACCTTCATACTCCGCAGTATTGTTTGTTGCTTGCTCCTTGGGAAAGTGCATCTGGACTACGTACTTGAGGTGCTCTCCGGTGGGTGCGACAAGCAGCACGCCCGCACCGGCGCCTTGCAGCGAAAAAGCACCACCAAAGTACATCAGCCACTCTTTTCTTGCTTCCTTGACGGGGATGCTCGTTTCTGGAATTTCTTCATCTGGTGTTGGCGTCCACTCTGCTATGAACTCTGCCAATGCTCTGCTTTGGATAGTTGAGGTGCTTTCAAACTTGAGGCCAAAGCTTGACAGTTCCAGTGCCCACTCGACAATCCTGCCTGTTGCTTCCGGATTCTGCAGTATCCTCTTCAGCAGAAAGCGAGTGACGACTGTGATCTCGTGTGCTTGGAAGTAATGGCGCAGCTTTCTCGAGGCCATGAGGAGGCCGAAAAGCAATTTCTGCACACCAGAGTACCTTGACCTAGCCCCCTGCATAAGGGAACTGACAAAGTAAACTGGGCGCTGCACCATTTTCTTCTGCATCTCTTCCCGCGTCTGCGCAGATCCATCTTTGTCGGGACCAGAGCTTGCCGGTGAAGTCCCTTGCTTGTCGCTGGATGTACTTGCCGTGGTTGCTGGCTCATCATCCGCCTCCCTCTCCGCTACTAACGCAGCACTAACCACTTGATTGGTTGCCGCTATATACAACAACAACTTCTCTTGTGGCTTAGGTGCGACAAGTATTGGAGTGGAGGACAGGTATTTCTTCAAGTCCTGCAGCGCAGCCTCCACTTCTGGAGTCCATTTCATTGGACCTGCCTTTTTCAATATTTTGAAAAATGGCAGGGCGCGCTCAGCAGACCTAGAAATAAACCTGCTGAGAGCAGCCACGCAACCGGCAAGTCTTCGTACATCCTTGATGCGCTTTGGTGCTTCAATCTGCTCAATGGCCTGATCTTGTCGGGATTGGCTTCAATGCCCCGCTGAGACACGAAGAACCCAAGAAGCTTGCCGGAGGGGACTCCAAACACGCACTTCTCGGGGTTAAGCTTGAGGTTGATCTTGCGCAGATTTGTAAAGGTTTCGTCTAAATCTTGGATTAGAGTTGCCCTGTCCTTGCTCTTGACCACTATGTCATCCATGTACGCTTCCACATTTCTGTGCATTTGTGGCTCAAAAGCATCATGGACTACTCTTGCAAATGTTGAACCAGCATTCTTCAAACCAAAAGGCATCCGTACGAAACAGTATGTGCCACATGGGGTGATGAATGCGGTCTTCTCCTCATCCTCTTCTGCCATGAAGATCTGATGGTATCCTGAGTATGCGTCAAGAAATGAAAGCAAGTCACATCCGGTCGTGGAGTCAACAATCTGGTCGATGCGTGGCAAGGGAAATGGGTCTTTGGGACAAGCTTTATTAACATCGGTAAAATCGATACAAAGCCTCCATTTCCCGTTTGCCTTGCGCACGACTACAGGATTGGCCAACCACGTAGGATGGAGCACTCCTCTGACAAGGCCTGCTGCTTCCAACTTCTTGATTTCTTCCGCGATAAATTCTTGGCGCTCCACTGCCTGCTTCCTGACTTTCTGCTTGACGGGTCGCGCATGAGGACAGACGGCAAGATGGTGCTCAATTACTTTCCTGGGAACACCGGGGATGTCAGACGGTTGCCATGCAAACACATCGACGTTCGCCCGCAGGAAAGCAACGAGCGTGCTTTCCTATTTAGGGTCGAGAGTGGCAGTGATGGTGAAAGTACCACCAGTGCCATCCTCCTTGGCGGACACCTTCTTGGTCTCTCGTGGAGCCACCATTGTTTTCTTACACTAGCCGGAGGAGCTCGATGGTGCGTCCTCGACGGTAGCGCAGCACTCCGAAGAGGTGCGCTTGCCGGAGTGGGCATTAGAACTCTTGCCGAACTTGGTCTTCTTCTTTCCCCTGGGAGCTTCAACGGCAAGTGATCTGCGATCTGTTGCAGCTGCTGCTTCCCGGTAGATCTTGTCGGCGCAGATAAGAGCATCCTTCTTGTCACCAGAGACAGAGATGACACTTATCGGGCCTGGCATCTTCAGTATATTGTATGCATAGTGAGAGGCTGCCATGAACTTGGCGAGCGCTGGACGGCCAAGTATTCCATTGTAAGGTAATGGAAAATTAGCCACGTCAAAAGTGACCCTCTCAATCCTGAAGTTCAACTCGCTGCCAAATGTTACCGGCAACGTGATCTTTCCCTTCGGCTTGCTCCTTCCCGGATTGATTCCTTGGAATGTGCCGGTCTCTTCGAGCTCGCTATCAGGGATCTGGAGTTTCTGGAGTACCGCGGAGGAGATCAGATTCAAGCCGGCCCCGCCGTCAACTAGCATCTTAGTGACCTTGAGATTGCGGATGGTTGGTGAAACCAACATCGGCAAGCACCCGACCGCAGTTATGCGATCAGGGTGGTCCTCAATATCAAAGATGATAGGCGTGCTGGACCATTTCAGAGGCTTGCGTGACTCGATGGGTGGTTCTGCCGCATTGACTTCCCGCAGCCACTGCTTGAGCTGGCGGTGTGAAGTATGCAGAGAAGCACCGCCGTCAACGCACAGGACTTCTGTGGCTTTTTGGAACTCCTGCTCGTCAGCCTCGTCATCATCCAGATCGTCTTCGTCTTCTTCATCTTCATCCTTGTCATGGCCGTGGGGAGGTCTGTCTCCTTGCCGCTGCTTGGCCTTGCCGCGGCGTCCTCCTCGGCCGGGGCGTTTCTTGTCGGTTCCTCCAGTACCTTCCTGGCCCTTCTCCTTGTCGCGCCGCTCATATTCAGCCTTCTGCTTCTCGACAAGCTGCTCGACCTTTTTGCAGCTCTGGAGGTCATGGCCCTTGGTGCGGTGGATCTTGCAGTACTGCCTGTTGGTGCCGTCCTGCTTGTCGGCAACTGCCACAGCCTGATGGGTGGTGCCTGCGGCAACCTGCTTGTCGGAGCTACTAGCTTTGGCTTCTTTGCCGGACTACTCAACGACTAGCACCTCTTTGCCTTTCTTCTTCCTGTTGTTCCGCCGCCGGTTTTTCTTTGCCGGGGCAGCATCCTCACTATCAGATCCTCCTGCTCCTGTAGTCTCTCCGTGGACTTTCCTCCCTTCTTCAGCACGTGCACACTTGTCGGCCAGGGCATATAGCTCACTGACGTCTCTGATCTTGCACATCTCCATCTCCTCCCGCATCCTGCGGTTTCGCACGTTCTGGTGGAACGCGCTGATTACCGCGGCAGGGTGGACATCTGGGATGTTGTGTTGTACGCGGCTGAATCTCTGAATGTACTTGCGCAGGGGCTCTCCTTCCTTCTGGGCGAGCAGATGAAGGTCGCTTTCTTGGCCATGAGGCTTGTGGCCGCCTATAAAGGCGCCGACAAACTGATGACACAAGTCAGCCCAGGAGGATATGGAGTTGTCCGGCAAGTGCATGAGCCAGGATCTGACATTGGGCTTGAGCACCAGCGGGAAGTAGTTGGCAAGGATCTTGTCGTCCCGTCCCCCGGCAGCCTGCACCGCGATGGTGTAGATGCTGAGGAACTCCGACGGATGCGTCTTGTCGTCGTACTTCTCTGGCACATCTGGTCTGAAATTCTTCGTGCTGGGCCATTGGACTTGCCGCAGCTCACGAGTGAACGCAGGGCAACCTACCGCGTACGGCAAGTCGCCTGGTTCCCCTGGCGCATGCATGTCGACAGAGGGCCCAGCGCGCTTGTCGGATTGACGTCGCGCTTCTCTTCGGCGCTCGATGCGAGTACGAGCGTCTTCTTGCTGTTGTTTGTGGAGAACTTGGCGCTGATCGCGGCGAGCTCGTGGATCCGACGATGAAGTGGAGTCGCTGTCGAGGTGGATCCGGCGAGCTGGCGATCTTGGCCTTCGAGGTGGAGAGTGCATGGTGGTTGCACCTCCACCAGTTTCGTCACCATCGGCCCGTGCCTGGCGGTCTTGTCGCGGCAGCGACGTACTCGGCTGCCGTGGAGTGTCGCCGTTGGCGAAGCCGATGAGACTCTAAATAGTGGCCCTCCATTGGTCGATCTTGTCTTCCGCTGGAGGGTAATCCAGGAGCAGCTGAGCTCATGCCAAAGCTTTTGCTGGAGTTGTGGGTGGCAGTGGCGAACGGTGCGAGGAGCGGGATATGCTTGGACTTCTAACTACGTTAGAAGGAGCAGTATCCTGTCCAGGCGACCATGCCTCGCTCGTGCCAGCGCGTTGGCGTGCGTGCTGGTCTTGAGCACCCCGAGATCCACCAGCTCGATCTTGGTCCAACAAGCGTATGGTACTGCGAATACCATGACGCTGTCGGTCCTGCGCCTCCTAAGATGGGCGTGGTGCATGTACGGACACTGAGGTCTGCGCAGCCTTGTCCTTGGACCTGGCAGCACCGTGAGCTCCCTCGTTGATGTCCGTTCTTCCGCCAGCGCCTTCCCCACCACCCGCTTGCTCCGGTGGTGGTGGGATCGATGAGGACGGAGCAGTTGCCGCCGAAGTTTTCTTCTTCGGTGGCATGTCGATGAAGAAGATGAAGATCTAGCCCGTGTGAACGCCGGATCGGATTCACACAATCTCGACGGCCCCTACCTGGCGCGCCAAAGATGTTGGGCAAACTGATCCACGAACACCTATGGGACCGGCGGACCGAGCCCCTTTTGGTTCGGCGCGGGGCGGAGATCGCACGAAGAGCGGATCGAGGCGAAGCACACGAGCAGTTTACCCAGCTTCGGAGCTCTCCAGAGAGATAACACTCCTACTACTGCTTGTCTGATTGTATTATGTTCTTGCTCGAGAGAGCTAAGTATGTTTTTGGCTTCCGAATGAATCGAACCCCCCCCACCCCCTCTACATTGCGCATGGGCCTCCTTTTATACGCTCAAGGGGTCACCGACAGGTGGCAACGCAGAGAAGGGTAAAAATGTAAAAATAGTTGCGGTTGGTACAGCTACCTGCACAGTGTATTCTACCTAACCCTGACGGCAGGGGACAAGGGCATTAAATGCCCGTCTATGTCGCCCCAAACAGTGCAGAAAGGGACCGTCAGGGACGCCACCGTTCGCCACGATGGCGATCTTGTCAGCGTCGCATGCCACCGCGCACCGCTGACTGCACAGCCTCCCGCCATGCGCGTCTGGAAAAGCCCCGGGACGACACGTTGGTGGATGCGCTGGAGCGTGGGTACAGGGTGGTCACTTGCCGCGGCAAGCGCCTTGCCGCGGTTGTTGTCTTGTCGCGCCCGGAAGCTTGTCGCTCACCAGGCCTTGCCGGGACGCGTGGCGCGTCGCGGCAAGTTCCTTGAGATGCCTTGGTTGGCCTTCCCGGTAAGCTCCTCTTGCCGGGGTCTTGTCTCTTGGCTCGAATACTTTGTTCTTGAATGGCTCCAAAGGAGCCACGGAGGATCTTGGCGGTCGCCCGACAAGCCTTGCCGCGGAGTGCTGCAACTGCCCATGCACAAGTTCGGGATACTAGGGTACCCCTACTCTAGTACACCGACATAAGCATATTGAAGTTCGTCATCATTTCATTCGAGATCATGTTGATAAGGGTGGCATTAATCTTAAGCATGTTCGCACCGAAAAGCAATTAACGGATATATTCACTAAACCACTTGATGAGAAAGTGTTTTGCAGGTTAAGAGGTGAATTGAACATCATTGATGCTTCAAACTTGGAGTAGGAACTCCATTGGATACATGCAAGACACAAGCTTATGACTAATCCTAGATATTTCTCTTATGATAAAAATCTTATGTCTTGGATATATTTGCACCTTGCATGTTATCTAACCCATGTAGGTACTTGGATGAATCTAATTCCATGAGATTGCAACTCACTCACATATTGAGCAATCTCTACATCACCAAGTCTCTACACATTGGTGGTTGAAGACAAGGAAGCACGAAACCATTCAAACATATCCTTTGACAAATTCTATGTTGAGTTTCATGATTGTCATTTTGGATACACAAGTGCTCTTCCTTGCAAAAACTAACCCATGTAGGTAGATGGACTCAAATTCCAAGTGGTGCTCCCAACTCTTGATGAGCTACATCCACCTTGAGCAAGCCACACAAGTTCAACTACATGATCACGATCAACACCACCACCCAAGGTATGTTATTCAATCTTAGAGAAGCTTTACTCCAAGTCATGGGTCAAAGCAACTCGACAAGATGTGAATACATCAAGATGCTTAAACGAAAAATGGTAACCCCATTTTGAGCTTAAACGATGAGTATGACCTATGATCAAGTGAGCTCACTTGACTCCTAAGTCAATATACTCTAACATAGGTTACTTTGTCGCCGACCATCTCTAGATGAAGTTCTCGTGTGTTCTTTTCTGTGCTCTTGCATTTATCTCATGCATATTTGCTTCCCCTTTCAAAAAAACTTCATCTAGATTTCTTCTCTTTTCTATTTGTTGTGCATTCCCTGCATCCAATTCATTGCAAATCTTTCAGTTAATTCCTTGCAAATCCTTGTGAGATCTTACTTGTCTAGTGAGCTGAGGTGACAAGTGTTTTCTCTGCGATGAACTCGGTCTCATTGTTTGGTTGTTCTAGGTTCAACCGAATCCTTTCAGTGCAACCGAAGCATACAACTCGGTGCCACCGATTTCACAACAGGAAAAACATTTTGCCATTTATTCCTGCGTTACTTTTGATCCAGCTCCACTCAATGAATCTTGTCCTCTACAAGCATCACATTTTTATCAGTGCTTTGTGTTCTGACTCAAGGACCAAACCCATTCACGACAAATTCTAGAAGACCCTTCTTGGAAATTGATGTCAAAGGGGGGGAGAGAGATCACATCAAAGCTTATCACTTCAACAGGGGGAGAGAGATATCTCTAGGGGGAGAGAATACTCAAGGAGAGAGTAATCTTCAAGGATCCCAGATGCTTGGTGTTCAAGAGGAGAGATGCCACATGTCTTCTTGAGGGGAAAGACATGTTCATATGTGCTTATTTCATATGAGCTCTGATTTTGCATTTTGCTTTGATTTTCTGTTCCCTATCTTCTCCTAGTATCCCATGCTAGATTCAGGGGGAGCAAGACATCTGAGGGAAAGAAATTCTTTAAATTCATTGCACATCTTTACCTTTGGGGGACATGTCTATACTTAATGTGGTACTTAGTACTCACTCTACATGTCATCCCAGTCTTAGTACTCTTGTGGTTTCTTTTGTTTGCCCTGGCTAGTAGGTGCATCTGTGTTATCTAACCTTATTTTCACAGGTTCATTCCATCCTAAGCCAACTCAAGACCACAAGGTAAGTATATGCATCACAATCATGTATATGAGGAATTCTTGCTGATGTACATACTATTTGCAAGAAGGACTCATGAGCATGAAGGTACATTTCCAATATTCACATATTTTGCTCTGATGCATATAGCCAAGATACATGTAACACATTGCTTACTCCGTCATGTCTATGCATTCACATGTTCTTATATTCCATATTCACATGATTGCATACATGTAGGGGGAGCCTATGCATGTTACATGTCTTTGCAAAGCTTTACTTGCTATTATCTATATCTTTATTTAAAGCTTTGATGTATGTTGTCATCAATTACCAAAAAGGGGGAGATTGAAAGCACAAGTGCTCCCTGGGTGATTTTGGTAATTAATGTCAACATATCTCTTGTTGGACTAACACTTTTACCTAGTATGTTTCAGACAAGTTCAACAATGGAGTGGCATGGACTAAAGGATGTGGAACCCCTTCAAGATACTAAGGACAAAGGATTGGCTCAAGCTCCAAGAACAAGACTCTACATTTTCTATTTTAGTGATCCAAGATCACATTGAGTGTATAGGAAAAGCCAATACTATCAAGAGGGGATGAGGTGTTGCTTAATGGCTTGCTTGCTCAGGTGCTTAGTGATATGCTCCAAAGACTTCAACTACCTTCTCACATCCACACATGTGCTAAACCAAAAGTCTAACTCGGCCCCACCGATTCTTTCTATCCGGCGCCACCGCGTTCACATATCATAGCCACTGCCACAAACCCTAGGCAAATCGGTCTCACCGATAGGGATCTCGGTCTCACCGAGATGGGATTGCAATCTCTCTGTGTAACGCCCCGGATACAACTTTCCATATTCGTAACTCCAACTCTTGCCTTTTCCGGAGATGCGACATGATATTTCCTTCGTGGTTGGGTTTTGTCTTTTGTTTTGCATTGTGTTCATGTCATGCATCTCATCTCATCGCATCATTCACATTGCATCGGCACTCCGTTGCCGTCATGTTTTCAAAACTTGCGTACGCTCGTCGTTGCCGTTTGTCCCTTTGCCTTCATCACTTTTCCTCGGACCACTTTGCCTTCGACCGTTCCAGACCAATCGGGTTTTTCGCTTCACACTTGACCTCGTTCGCCTAACCCCTCTTTGCACAGTGCATCGACCCCTCGCGTGCGTGCCCAAAACTTACCCGAACCCGAACCGGTCTGTCGTTACCGATGGATCCGGATCATCCCCAAACGTCTATAAAACATCTCCGTTTTTTTATTTGGACTCCCTACCTTTTATTTTCTCGACCGTCCGATTACGATCGGAGGGACGAGGTAGACCATAACCTATCCCACCGCTATAAATATTAGGACCAAACCCTAAAATCTAGGAGATGTCCCATCCATTCCATCGCTGCGCCGCCACTCCACCGGTTCTCTCCTTCCACCTCGGGATCTTCCTAGATCCATCTCGCAGACACCCACAGGCCAGCCGTCTCCCCTCGATCCCCATCCCACCAGTCTCCTCCGGATCCAAAACCCACCAACATGCACCTCCCTTCTTCCTCGTTTTCCCCAGACGGCCAATCCCCGAGCTCCTCTGCTCGAGCACCAGCGCCTGGATCCCCGCCTCCTCGCACCCGACCGTCCAGGAAGCAGCAACGCCGCTCGACATCGTCACCAGGCCGCGGTTGCGCATCTCCTCCCATTCCTCGGAGCCCCGAGCCTCCCCGTACTCCTCCACCTCGCCTCGTTGTCCCGTGACTAGCCTCGCTGCCGGCGACCATGGCAAGGACCGGCCTCGTCCCGCTCCTCTCCTTCCCTGTCTCTCCCTTCCTCCCCGTGCTTCCCTCTGTTCCTCACATCTCTCTCTCTCTCTGTGCGTTGCAGCAGCATCCCCGTGCCATGGAGCTCCAAGTCCGCCGGCCCACCTCTGCTTCGATCCGGCAGGGAACGGGACACCAGCGACCTCCCGCGACCAGATCCAGCCTCCCCGACGCCACCTCATTCTGCCGCCGCCGGCGACTAGCAGCTCATGTCGTCGTGCCCTGCCTCCTCTTCTTCGTGTTCTGCTTCTTCTCACCGTCTTCTCTCTGCTTCTCTCGCTCAACTCTCTCTGTCGTTCTCTATGTTGTTTTTCTTCAGGTAACAAGAACCTACTTGGCCTCGCCTCTTCTTCGAGCAGCGCCACCGCTGGAGTTCCTCGTCGCCGGGAACCAGCACCCCGACCCTCGGACTGCCTGAATCCGCCGCGCCCGCTGGTCCCTGCCCTTGTATCGCACCCATGCTTCCATCTCCGTCGCCGCCAGCTGGATCGAGCAGCAGCAGCGAGCGCGTCGCTCGACCGGGCCCTGCCCGTGTTGACCGTGCCTCGGCCCGGCTCTCCATATCCGGCCCAAGCGCGCCCCTTCGCGACCTGCCCAGCCTCCTCCCCTCATCAACCGGGCCTTGGCCCATGGTGAGACCCCCAGCGCCTCTGCCCCTCTTGGTCCAGCCAGATTCGGCCCGTTGTCTGTTTTTTTCCTGTCCAGCGATTTTAGTATTTATCCAGAGAGTGCAGCTTTGCAGAAAAACCCCTGTTCTTCATGCATTTAATAACTAATAAACCGTGCATCGGATTAAAATGATTTATATATGTAAAATGCTTAGAATTTTGTGTAGATTAATAATATGCCACTTTCATCCATGTTTAAAATGTTTAACATGTTGTTTGATTAAATTTGCTCAAATGCCATGTTAAAATGGTTTATTTCATAACTAAATAACTATAGCTCCATTTTAAATAAACTTTATATGTAAATGGGGTGGGAAAATGCATAGATTAACATGTTGCACTTAATTTTCCTGTTTGACAACTATAAAATATGGTTTAGGGCAGAACAGTACCAAATCTAAAATATGGACATGAGGATTTTTCGGAATTGTTGTTTGTTCTTCCGGCCTCATTTAAACTTGCCTAGTTAGGTAGTTTTCTTATGCTTCACCTCTTGCCATGTTTAACAACATTTAATATTGATGAGTAGCATAAACGAGAGTTAACTAAATACTTGAATGTGGTGTTTTGTCAATATGCAACTCGTTGCATATTGAGCTCCACTTAACTTGTAGTATCGTTTGTTGCACTTTACCATGCCATGCCTATTTAAATCGGACATGCATCATACTTGACTGTGCATCATGCCATGCTTATGTGATGGTTCTTTACCATGTTGTTTGTTTCTTTCCGGTGTTGCTTCTTAGTTCCGGTAATGTTGCGATTGTGAGGATTCGTTCGACTTCATCCGTTTGTCTTCTTCATGGACTCGTTCTTCTTCCTAGCTGGATTTCAGGCAAGATGACCGTCACCTTGGATCTCATTACTATGATTGTTATGCTAGTTGCTTCGTTCTATTGCTTTGCCGCGCTACCTATCTCTTGTTGATCAAGCCTCCCAAATTGCCATGTCAGCCTCTAACCTTGTCACCCTTCCTAGCAAACCATTACTTGGCTATGTTACCGCTTTTGCTCAGCCCCTCTTATAGCGTTGTTAGTTGCAGGTGAAGTTGAAGATTGCTCCATGGTGGACAGGATTATGTTGGGATATCACAATATCTCTTATTTAATTAATGCATCTATATACTTGGTAAAGGGTGGAAGGCTTGGCCTTATGCCTGGTGTTTTGTTCCACTCTTGCCGCCTTAGTTTCTGTCATACCGGTGTTATGTTCCCGGATTTTGCGTTCCTTACGCGGTTGGGTGATTTATGGGACCCCCTTGATAGTTCGCTTTGAATAAAACTCCTCCAGCAAGGCCCAACCTTGGTTTTACCATTTGCCTCACCACCACCTATACCTTTCCCTTGGG
>NC_041387.1:457552149-457570168 GCF_002162155.2 Triticum dicoccoides | reverse complement strand
GTGCTTGTCTAAGTGCTGGTTCGAACTGGGCAGACTGCGGGGCCACCTGGGGGCAACTCAAGGGTTGGTTTTACTCGTAGGCTAACCTATCCGGTGTTGCCCTGAGAACGAGATATGTGCAGCTCCTATCGGGATTGTCGGCGCATCGGGCGGCTTTGCTGGTCTTGTTTTACCATTGTCGAAATGTCTTGTAAACCGGGATTCCGAGACTGATCGGGTCTTCCTGGGAGAAGGAATATCCTTCGTTGATCGCGAGAGCTTATCATGGGCTAAGTTGGGACACCCCTGAAGGGTATAAACTTTCGAGAGACGTGCCCGCGGTTATGTGGCAGATGGGAATTTGTTAATGTCCGGTTGTAGATAACTTGACACCAGATCCGAATTAAAACGCATCGACCGCGTGTGTAGCCGTGATGGTATCTTTTCGGTGGAGTCCGGGAAGTGAACACGGTTTTTGGGTTATGTTTGACGTAAGTAGGAGTTCAGGATCACCTCTTGATCATTGCTAGCTTCACGACCGTTCCGCTTGCTTCTCTTCTCGCTCTTATTTGCGTATGTTAGCCACCATATATGCTTAGTCGTTGCTGCAACCTCACCACTTTACCCCCTTCCTTACCCATTAAGCTTTGCTAGTCTTGATACCCATGGTAATAGGATTGCTGAGTCCTCGTGGCTCACAGATTACTACAACAACAGTTGCAGGTATAGGTTTGCGATGATCTTGACGCGAGAGCGATGTTTACTTGTTTTGGAGTTCTTCTTCTGCTTCTTCTTCGATTAGGGGATAGGTTCCAGGTCGACAGCCTGGGATAGCAGGGTGGATGTCATTTGAGCTTTTGTTTGTGTTTCATCCGTAGTCAGATGTTGATCTTATGGATGATGTATTGTTGTATTCGTGTGGCATTGTATGCCTTATGTATGTATCCCTACCTATTATGTAATGTTGGTGTAATGATATCCACCTTGCAAAAGCGTTTCAATATGCGGGTCTATCCTTGGTGGGACCTTCGAGTTCCTTTTGGATAGGGTCGCATATTGGGCGTGACACTCTGTGTATGTCCATTACCAAAAGCGGTCCTACCGAGTTTGAGTAATCGGTACCGCCGAGATTACAATGCAAACTCTCTGGTTAACTTATTACCAAAATCAGTCCTACCGATTTTGTGTAATCAGTCAAACCGAGTTTGCCTGACCAACTCTCTGGTTAGCTTATTACCAAAATCGGTCTCACCGAGTTTGTGTAATCGGTCTCACCAAGATTACGTTATGCCCTAACCCTAACCATATCAGTCCTACCGAGTTGCATGTCGGTCCCACCGAAAATCCTAATGGTCACTAGATTTGTTGAATCGGTCTGACCGAGTTTACAATTCAGTCCCACCGAGTTTGGCAAGTTGTGTGTAACGGTTAGATTTTGTGTGGAGGCTATATATACCCCTCCACCCACTCTTCATTCGTGGAGAGAGCCATCAGAACGAACCTACACTTCCAGCATCCATTTTCTGAGAGAGAACCACCTACTCATGTGTTGAGGCCAAGATATTCCATTCCTACCATATGAATCTTGATCTCTAGCCTTCCCCAAGTTGCTTTCCACTCAAATCTTCTTTCCACCAAATCCAAATCCTGTGAGAGAGAGTTGAGTGTTGGGGAGACTATCATTTGAAGCACAAGAGCAAGGAGTTCATCATCAACACACCATTTGTTACTTCTTGGAGAGTGGCGTCTCCTAGATTGGCTAGGTGTCACTTGGGAGCCTCCAACAAGATTATGGAGTTGAACCAAGGAGTTTATAAGGGCAAGGAGATCGCCTACTTCGTGAAGATCTACCGCTAGTGAGGCAAGTCCTTCGTGGGCGACGGCCATGGTGGGATAGACAAGGTTGCTTCTTCATGGACCCTTCGTGGGTGGAGCCCTCCATGGACTCGCGCAACCGTTACCCTTCGTGGGTTGAAGTCTCCATCAACGTGGATGTACGATAGCACCACCTATCGGAACCACAGCTCAAAAATCACCGTGTCTCCTAATTGCGTTTGAATCCCCTAATCCCTTCCCTTTACATTCTTGCAAGTTACATGCTTTACTTTCCGCTGCTCATATGCTCTTTGCATGCTTGCTTGACATGTGTTGCGATTGTTAAACTTGTGCCTAAACTCCACTTGAACTTAAAGAAGTTAAAAACTGTAACTTTTGGTACTTAGTGTCTAATCACCCCCCCCCCTCTAGACACCTCTTCTCGATCCCTCTCAGTTACCTACAATTTCAGTGCTTGCAGAGAATACCTTACTGAAAACCGCTTGTCATTTCCTTCTGCTCCTCATTGGGTTCGACAGTCTTACTTATCGAAAGGACTACGATAGATCCCCTATACTTGTGGGTCATCAAGACTCTTTTCTGGCGCCGTTGCCGGGGAGTGAAGCGCCTTTGGTGAGTGGAACTTGGTAAGGAAACATTTATATAGTGTGCTGAAATTTTCTGTCACTTGTTACTATGGAAACTAATCCTTTGAGGGGCTTGTTCGGGGCATCTTTGCCCCGACCAGTAGAGCAAAGAGTTGCTCCTCAACCTACTGAACCTACTGAAAATATTTACTTTGAGATTCCTTCAGGTATGATAGAGAAACTGCTAGCTAATCCCTTTGCAGGAGATGGAACATTGCATCCCGATTTACACCTTATCTTTGTGGATGAAGTTTGTGGATTATTTAAGCTTGCAGGTATTCCTGATGATGTTATCAAAAGGAAGGTCTTCCCTTTATCTTTGAAGGGAGATGCATTGACATGGTATAGGTTATGTGATGATACGGGATCTTGGAATTATAAACGATTGAAGTTGGAATTTCACCAGAAGTTCTATCCTATGCATCTTGTTCATCGTGATCGTAAGTACATATATAATTTCTGGCCTCGCGAAGGAGAAAGCATCGCTCAAGCTTGGGGGAGGCTTAAGTCAATGTTATATTCATGCCCCAATCATGAGCTCTCAAGAGAAATGATTATTCAAAAAATTTATGCTCGGCTTTCTCTCAATGATTGCACCATGCTCAATACTTCCTGTGCTGGTTCTTATATGCTGAAGACTACTGAATTCAAGTGGGATTTATTGGAAAGAATTAAACAGAACTCTGAAGATTGGGTTTCTGACGATGGTAAGGAGTCAGGTATAACACCTAAGTTTGATTGTGTTAAATCTTTTATGGATACCGATGCTTTTCGTGGATTTAGCGCTAAGTATGCACTTGACTCTGAGATAGTAGCTGCTTTTTGTGAATCTTTTGCTACTCACGTTGATCTACCTAAGGAGAAGTGGTTTAAATATAATCCTCCCATTTAAGTAAAAGTAGTTGCACCTATTACAGTTCAAGAAAAGACTGTCACTTATAATGATCCTATTGTTCCTACCAGTTATGTTGAGAAACCACCTTTTCCTGTTAGGATAAAGGATCATGCTAAAACCTCAACTGTTGTTCGTAAGAGTAATACTAGAACTTATACACCTCCTGAGCAAATCAAAGTGGAACCTAGTATTGCTATGGTTAAAGATCTCTTAGATGATAATTTAGATGGGCATGTTATTTATTTCTGTGGTGAAACTGCTAATATTGCTAGACCCGATGCTAAGATACATAGACCTGTTGTAGGCATGCCTGTTATTTCTGTTAAAATAGGAGATCATTGTTATCATGGCTTATGCGATATGGGTGCTAGTGCTAATGCAATACCTTTTGACTTATATAAATAAATTATGCATGATATTGCACCTGCTGAAATAGAAGGTATTGATGTTACTATTAAGTTAGCCAATAGGGACACCATTAAGCCAGTTGGGATTGTTAGAGATGTTGAAGTCTTGTGTGGGAAGGTTAAATATCCTGCTGATTTTCTTGTTCTTGGTTCCCCACAAGATGACTTTTGTCCCATTATACTTGGTAGACCCTTCTTGAATACTGTTAATGCTAGGATTGATTGTGAAAAGGATATTGTTACAATTGGCTTAGGGGATATGTCTCATGAGTTTAATTTTGCTAAGTTTCATAGACAACCTTGTGATAAAGAACCACCTAGTAAGGATGATATTATTGGTCTTGCTTCTATTGTCGTGCCTCCTACTGATCTGTTAGAACAATATTTGCTAGACCATGAAAATGATATGTTTATGGATGAAAGAAGGGAAATAGATAAAGTATTCCTTCAACAGGGTCCTATTCTGAAACACAACCTACCTGTTGAAATCCTAGGGGATCCCCCTCCACCCAAGGGTCATCCGTGTTTGAGCTTAAACCATTACCTGATAATGCTAAGTATGCTTATCTTGATGAAAAGAAAATATATCCTGTTATTATTAGTGCTAACCTTTCAGAGCAAGAAGAATAAAGATTATTGAAAACTCTGAAGAAGCACCGTGCTGCTATTGGATATACTCTGGATGATCTTAAGGGCGTTAGTCCCACTCTATGCCAACACAAAATTAAATTGGACGAAGATGCCAAACCAGTTAGAGATCCTCAACGACGGTTAAACCCTAAGATGAAAGAAGTGGTAAGAAAGGAGATACTAAAGCTCCTTGAGGCAGGTATAATTTATCCCATTGTTGATAATGATTGGGTAAGTCCTGTCCATTGCGTACCTAAGAAGGGAGGTATTATTGTCGTTCCTAATGATAAAGATGAATTGATCCCGCAAAGAATTATTACATGTTATAGGATGGTAATTGATTTCCGTAAATTAAATAAAGCTACTAAGGAAGATCATTACCCTTTACCTTTTATTGATCAAATGCTAGAAAGACTATCCAGACATACACATTTCTGCTTTCTAGATGGTTATTCTGGTTTCTCTCAAATACCTGTGTCAGCGGAGGATCAATCAAAAACTACTTTTACTTGCCCTTTCGGTACCTTTGCTTATAGACGTATGCCTTTTGGTTTATGTAATGCACCTACTACCTTTCAAAGATGCATGATGGCTATATTCTCTGACTTTTGTGAAAAGATTTGTGAGGTATTCATGGATGACTTCTCTGTTTATGGATCCTCTTTTGATGATTGCTTGAGCAACCTTGATCGAGTTTTGCAGAGATGCGAAGACACTAGTCTCGTCTTGAATTGGGAGAAGTGCCACTTTATGGTTAATGAAGGCATTGTCTTGGTGAGGGAGTCCTGGATTAGGGGGTGTCCGGATGGCCGGACTATGACCTTTGGCCGGACTCCCGGACTATGAAGATACAAGATTGAAGACTTCGTCCCGTGCCCGGATAGGGACTTTCCTTGGCATGGAAGGCAAGCTTGGCGATACAATATGAAGATCTCCTCCCATTGTAACCGACTCTGTGTAACCCTAGCCCTCTCCGGTGTCTATATAAACCAGAGAGTTTTAGTCCGTAGGACGAACAACAATCATACCATAGGCTAGCTTCTAGGGTTTAGCCTCTCTGATCTTGTGGTAGATCAACTCTTGTAACACCCATACCATCAATATCAATCAAGCAGGAGTAGGGTTTTACCTCCATCGAGAGGGCCCGAACCTGGGTAAAAACATCGTGTCCCGTGTTTACCATCCGCCTAGATGCACAGTTCGGGACCCCCTACCCGAGATCCGCCGGTTTTGACACCGACATTGGTGCTTTCATTGAGAGTTCCTTTGTGTCATCGCCTTTAGGCCCGATGGCTTCTTCGATCGTCAACCACGACGCGGTCCAGGGCGAGACTTTTCTCCCCGGACAGATCTTTGTATTCGGCGGCTTTGCACTGCGGGCCAACTCGTTTGGCCATCTGGAGCAGATCGAAAGCTACGCCACTGGCCATCAGGTCAGATTTGGAAGCTTAAACTACACGGCCGACATTCACGGGGACTTGATCTTCGACGGATTCGAGCCACGCTCGAGTGCGCCGCACTGTCCCAATGGGCATGATCTAGCTCTGCCGCCGGACAGCGCCCGGAGTGCCGCTCAGGATTCCGCTCCGACCGTTAGGTCGGAGCCGATCGTGCTAACCAGGGACGGATAGTTGGACGCCGCCCCAGGAGCCGCGATCTCTACGGTGATAGAGCCGGATACCAGCCAAGTCCTTTGCAAGGCCCGTGACTCCAAGGTGCCAGACTCCGCCCCGGACTCCGAATCTTCCGCACCTCTTTCGATCAAACCCGATTGGGCTCCGATCATGGAGTTCACCGCCGCGGACGTCTTTCAGCACTCGCCCTTTGGCGATATCCTGAACTCTTTAAAGTCTCTCTCTTTGTCAGGAGAGCCTTGGCCGGACTATGGTCAGCAGGGTTGGGATACGGAGGACGAAGAAATTCGAAACCCACCCACCACCCACTTTGTAGCCACTGTCGACGATTTAACCGACATGCTCGACTTTGACTCCGAAGACATCAACGGTATGGACGCCGATGAAGGAGACGACCAAGAACCAGCACCTATAGGGAACTGGAAAGCCACCTCGTCATATGACATATACATGGTGGATACCCCCAAAGCAGGGGATGGCGAGGAACAAATGGAGGATGACCCCTCCAAGAAGCAACCCAAGCGCTGACGTCAGCGGCACCGCTCTAAATCCCGCCAAAGCAAGAACGGCGAATACGGCACTGGAGATAACAACACGCCGGACAGTGCCGAAGATAACCCCCTCCAGCAGGATTCATTGCAGGAGGACGAAGGAGCCAGCCCTCAGGAGAGAGCGGCCGACAGAGAGGTTGAGGACGACAACTATATGCCTCCCTCCGAAGATGATGCAAGCCTCGACGACGACGAATTCGTCGTGCCAGAGGATCCCGTTGAACAAGTGCATTTCAAACGTAGGCTTATGGCCACGGCACGCAGCCTCAAGAAAAAACAGCAGCAGCTTACAGCTGACCAAGATTTGCTAGCCGACAGATGGACCGAAGTCCTAGCAGCCGAAGAGTATAAACTCGAGCGCCCCTCCAAGAGCTACCCAAAGCGCAGGCTGCTACCCCAACTTGAGGAGGAAGCAACTAAACCTACATTACCAGCGTACGATGCGCCCGATCGCCCACCCCGTGGCCGCGACAGAGAGACCTTCGGGCCCTCGACCCAAGCCGCACCCCGGCACCGCTCAAAACATAATAGAGTACGGGGAGACGCAACAGACCTGCGAGATATACTGGAGGACAAGGCAAGGCAAACAAGATCGATCTACGGATCGCCTGGGCGCCCCACATCACGTGATGATAACCGTCACACCGCATATGATAAATACGTCCAGGCCAAATACAACAGGCCAAGCTCATCCGAGCTGCGCCGTGATATAGCCCAGTACAGGGGAGCCGCACACCCACTATGCTTCACAGACGAAGTAATGGATCATCAAATTCCCGAGGGTTTCAAGCCCGTAAACATTGAATCATATGACGGCACAACTGATCCCGCGGTATGGATCGAGGATTACCTCCTTCATATCCACATGGCCCGCGGTGATGATCTACACGCCATCAAATACCTCCCGCTCAAGCTTAAAGGACCAGCTCGACATTGGCTTAACAGCCTGCCAGCAGAGTCAATTAGTTGCTGGGAGGACCTGGAATCCGCATTCCTCGACAACTTCCAGGGCACTTACGTGCGACCACCAGACGCCGATGACCTAAGACACATAATCCAGCAGCCAGAGGAATCGGCCAGGCAATTCTGGACACGGTTCCTAACCAAGAAAAATCAAATAGTCGATTGTCCGAACGCCGAGGCCCTTGCCGCCTTCAGGCACAACATCCGAGACGAATGGCTTGCCCGGCACCTAGGACAGGAAAAGCTGAAATCTATGGCGGCCCTCACGACACTCATGACCCGCTTCTGCGCGGGCGAAGACAGCTGGCTAGCTCGTAGCAATAACATAACCAAAAGCCCTGGTAATTCGGATACCAAGGACAACAATGGCAGGTCATGTCGCAACAAACACAAGCCCGCATTAACAACGACACTACTGAGGATACGGCAGTCAATGCCGGATTCAGAGGCTCTAAACCCGGTCAGCGGAAGAAGCCATTCAAAAGAAACCCTCCGGGCCCATCCAACTTAGACCGGATCCTCGATCGCTTGTGCCAGATACACGGCACCCCCGAACAACCAGCCAACCACACCAACAGGGACTGTTGGGTGTCCAAGCAGGCAGGCAAGTTAAGTGCCGAAACCAGAGACAAGGGGCTGCGTAGCAATGAGGAGGAGGAGCCCCGGCCGCCGAACAACAGAGGACAGAAGGGCTTCCCCCCGCAAGTGCGGACGGTGAACATGATATACGCGACCCACATCCCCAAAAGGGAGCGGAAGCGTGCCCTCAAGGACGTCTATGTGTTGGAGCCAGTCGCCCCAAAGTTCAACCCATGGTCCTCCTGCTCGATCACCTTTGATCGACGGGACCACCCCACTAGCATCCGTCACGGCGGATTCGCCGCATTGGTCCTAGACCCAATCATTGACGGATTTCACCTCACTAGAGTCCTCATGGACGGCGGCAGCAGCCTAAACCTGCTTTATCAGGATACAGTGCGTAAAATGGGTATAGATCCCTCACGGATTAAACCCACAAAGACAACCTTTAAAGTCGTCATACCAGGTGTAGAAGCCAGCTGTACAGGCTCGGTTACACTCGAAGTGGTCTTCGGATCCCCGGATAATTTCCGAAGCAAAGAGTTAATCTTCGACATAGTCCCATTCCGCAGTGGCTATCACGCCCTGCTCGGACGAACCGCATTTGCAAAATTCAATGCAGTGCCGCACTACGCATATCTCAAGCTCAAGATGCCAGGTCCTCGCGGAGTTATTACGGTAAATGGAAACACTGAACGCTCTCTCCGAATGGAGGAGCACACAGCGGCCCTGGCAGCGGAAGTACAAAGCAGCCTCTCAAGGCACCTCCCCAATCCGGGTGTTAAACGTCTGGACAACGTCAAGCGTGCCCGAAGCAACATCCAACAAAGCCGGCTGGCACGTTCCGAGCAAGAATAGCAGTGTGGCAGCAACCCCTGCCCTCACCAGACGGTGACATTGGTACCATGCGTACATAATTACGCTTTGAAAATACCATGGGCATAAGGGGAGGGGCACAACTACGGCACTCCCAGAATGCGTCTCAACCGCACATAGGGACTCCCTATTCCGCCGTTTTCTTTTCTTTTTGTATACTTTCAGGACCCAACTATTCGGAAGGCCTGTCCGGCAATAAACTCGCCGAACACACGATGCAACAGCCAGGGCGCGAACAAGCTGTGTCATATGCCCATGTGGTCTCTGTAACGAGCTAAATGCCCGTTTTGCTTAAATTCGTGCAGCTTGCCCCTGGAGGGGGACATGTCAAATAATCCCATCCCTTGCGTATCGCACTATTTGTATCGTTCTGCTTTCATAGCAACTCTTTTTTAATAAACAATAAATAGCTCTTATCTATTATTGTATTCATCTGTTTTTATACAATTATGTTCAGTCATGACATTATGGAACCGTACACTTTGGTACGGCCAATACACCAGGGGCTTAAGCACCCCATAACATGGTGTGAGAAGACCGAACACTCTCACGAGTGCGGCACCCCAAACTTATAGCACTATATGCACCGGCTCCGAATCATGTCTTTGGTCAATAGTTGGGTTTGCCCGGCTCCCATGTTTTGGTACCTTACGTTCCGCAATGTTGGCTAAGGTAGCGCTGGGAGAACTACTGCGATTGTGCCCCAGTTGAGCTGGGTTAACACCTCAGTAGAGAAAGCTAAAACTGACCGTCATGATAGTGCGAGAGACCGGTCGCTGTTTGTGAGGGTTTTTTCGAGTCCTTAAAGACTTATGCCGCTTAGAGCGAGGAACCGGACTTACCCGGCCTAGGCGTGGATAGCACCCCGAACTCGGTCTTCCGAATACTAGGGGCTTCGCCGAAATTTAAAATTATAGAATTCTATGGCTAAGTGAGAGTGATAAAGCATCATAAGTCCGACGGCCTGGTTCGTTTTGCTGAGCGCCTCCCTAGATGGACCCACGAATGGGAACAAGAGCGCTCAGGTTTATCCCGAACACCCCAGCACTCGTGGCATGGGGGTCAAAGCCGACGACTTGCATCTCTCAGATTTGATAAACGGCCGCACAGAAGGTAATATTTTAAATTAATAAGCATTGCTTAACGCATATGAACAAAGTTTTCAGCGTACAGGATAACAGATGCGATACTACTCAAAAATTACATATTTAGTGCACTCGTCCGCTATACGGCGAGCACCCTTCAGGACGCCCTGATAATACATCTCGGGCGTGCGATACTCCTTGCCCGGCGGTGGCGCGTCCGTCAAAAGCTTCTCAGCGTCCAGCTTGCCCCAGTGCACTTTAGCACGGGCAAGAGCCCGACGGGCACCTTCGATACACACGGAGCGCTTGACAACTTCAATCCACGGACACGCGTCCACCAGCCGCCGCACCAGACCGAAGTAGCTCCCAGGCATGGCTTCTCCAGGCCACAGCCGAGCTATGAGGCCCTTCATGGCCTGTTCGGCCACCTTGTGGAGCTCAACCAGCTGCTTCAGCTGGTCGCTCAGGGGCACCGGATGTTCGGCCTCAGCATACTGAGACCAAAACACCTTTTCCATCGAGCTCCCCTCTTCGGCTCGGTAGTATGCGGCGGCATCAGACACACTACGGGGCAGATCGGCGAACGCTCCTGGAGAGCTCCGAATCCGGGTAAGTAACAGATAATTTACTTTTATATTCTTGCTTTCCATAAAGAATGCCTTACCCTCCGCTATCTTCTTCATCGCCTCGATCTCCTGGAAGGCCTTCTGGGCTTCGGCCTTAGCGGTTTTGGCACTCTCAAGAGCCAAGGCGAGTTCGGACTCTCGAGTCTTCGAGTCGCGCTCCAAACTCTCGTGTTTTTCCACGAGAGCCTGCAGCTCTTGCCGCACCTCCGCCACCCGCGCCTCCTGCTTCTCTTTCTCAGCACGCTCCAGGGCCGCACTGTTTTCGGCCTTGGAGACCGCCTCCTTCAGGGCCGCCACCTCGGTCGTGGCCCCTACAACATTTAAGTTGGTCCTGTCATTATTTGCAACCAAGTATTTTTATATACATTTACATACGATATTACATACCCTCCTTGTCCTCGAGCTGCTTCTTGGCACGGCCGAGCTCGCTCTCGGACCACTCGAGGATTCCCTTCAATGCATTGACCTCCGCAGTTAGTGCGGCAGAGGTCAGCAGCGCAGCCTGCATTCCCATATCGACATATTTTTATTAGACTCCTGCGTATATCTTTTTAGATCCTCAGCTCGGCTTTTATTTTCTAAACACCGAACCGAGCATCAGGGGCTACTGTCTATGCGGTAACATTTTTATATGTTTTAAATACATACCTCGAAGCCTGTCAACAGACTTCTGCAGGCTTCTGTCAGCCCGCTCTTGGCGGACTGAACCTTTTGAATCACCGCACTCATAACATTGCGGTGTTCCTCGTCGATGGAGACGCCGTTAAGCGCCTCCAGCAAATTGTCCGGCGCCTCCGGGTGGACGGAGGTTGCCGGCGGCGTAGGCTCGCCCTTCTTATGAAGGCGCCGCCTGTCGGACTCTAGAACCGTTGGTGGTTCTGGAGCAGTGTTCGGCCCTGGGCCGGATTTAGATCCCTCCGGGGCTTTGCCCCCTTTGGGCATGGAGTCCGGGAGGTCGCCTTGGGGCGCCTCCAGGACCACCTCCTCCTGGTTTGGTCCCTTTTGGGACTCCGCCTCGGCGTTGTCCGCTGGGAGCGGGGAGGAAGCCATCGGAAGTGAAGCGCTATTCACATCCGACGAGTTCAGAGAGCCGCTCGATGAATCGCCAAGCAGAACTCTGGGTGGACTGCATAATTAAAATTCGACATCAGAAGCTATCAAATAATAGAGGGGCGCCATGAGTCATTCGGGTAGCCGGACACTTACGATTTTGCCAGGGGCTTGACCCTGGATGGCCATTCTTCCCTGCCGTCTTCGGCATCGGAGGCATAGTCTGGCAGAAGGGTCTTCCCCTACTTGGCCCCCTCGGCCTCCCCAGTTGGGGCGGCCTTCCTTTTCTTTCCTCCCCTCGTTGGAGGGGGAGAGGCTTATTCTTCCTCCTCCTCCTCGTCTTCCGAGACGGAGGGTGCGTCGGGGTCGTCGGGCGATGAATCCGACACCACCAGGCGCCGGGAGCTCTTTCGAGTCCCCGTGGCCTTCTTCTTGGCCTTCTTCTCCGGCACCACGTGAGGTGCCGGAACCAGCAGCTTCGTTAAACGAGTGTCCGCTAGGTCTTCGGGCAACGGAGCCGGACAGCTGATCAGTCCGACCCTCTCCTGCCAGTCCTGGCAAGGGGATGGGGGTTTAGATCCCGCATAAAATCAAATCTATGGAAAACAGGTACCCCGTAATGGGAAAATTAGCTCACCGCGCTGGCTTGGCGCTTGGTGCAGAATCCACGATCCTCGGTGACGGGAGGCAGGACCTCAGAGCTCTTGAATAGCACCTTCCATGCATCTTCGTGCTTTGTGTCGAAGAGCCGGGACAGAGTCTGGTGCTGGGCCGGGTCGAACTCCCACAAGTTGAAGGCCCGTCGTTGACACGGGAGAATTCGGCGGAAGAGCATGACCTGGACTACGGTGACAAGTTTAACCTTCCTGCTAATTAGGTCTTTGATGCAGGTTTGAAGTGTGGTCACTTCTGCCGAATTACCCCATAACAGGCCCGTCTCTTTCCAAGATGTGAGCCGTGTGGGAATGCCAGATTGGAATTCGGGGGCCGCTGCCCATTCAGGGTCACGCGGCTCGGTGATGTAGAACCACCCCGATTGCCACCCTTTGATGGTCTCTATGAAGGTGCCCTCGAGCCATGTGACGTTGGGCATCTTGCCCACCATGGCGCCTCCGCACTCCGCTTGGCGTCCACCCACGACCTTCGGCTTGACGCTGAAAACCTTCAGCCATAGGCCAAAGTGGGGCTCGATGCGGAGGAAGGCCTCGCACACGACGATAAATGCCGAGATGTTGAGGATGAAGTTCCGGGCCAGATCGTGGAAGTCCGGGCCATAATAAAACATGAGCCCTCGGATAAACGGGTGAAGAGGAAAGCCCAGTCTGCGGAGGAAATGGGGAAGAAATATGACCCTCTCATGGGGCCCAGGGGTGGAGATGAGCTGCCCCTCGTCTGGAAGTCCGTGCGCAATGTCGTTGTGCAGTTATCCGACTTTCCCCAATCTTTTGATGTGCCCCTCTGTGATGGAGGAGGCCATCCACTTGCCTCCCGCTCCGGACATGGTTGGAGTAGGTCAAGGCGAGGTGTGCGGGCTTGGGCGTTGGAGCTCGAGTGCGCAAGGACGAATAAGCAAAGGAGGAAGAAGGCGTGAATGGAAAGGGTAGATGCTTATCCCCTTATATGGGCGGCCAAAACTACGAGCCCCCACCGGCCTAATAAAACTTGCTTATCTCCCAAGCGCCGCGGTTAATGGCGTGATTGGGTTACCCACGCCCGTATTGATGAGAATCCCGGAATAAGGGGACACGATCTCTACTTTGACAAGACGTGCCAAGGAAACTGCCTCGCTAAGCGCGCTGAGGTGGAACGGCAAAATGAATAAAGGCTAAGCCGTGGCATGATGTCACGTCGTGGAATACGTCAGCAGATTAGATTTGTGTAAATATTATTCTCTCTACGGTGCCCTGTGGAAATTATTTTGCAGAGCCGGACACTATCCTGGTGTTCAACATCTTCTAGGAAGTATTCGGAGGAGGAACCCGCCTTGCAATGCCGAAGACAATTTGCGCGCCGCACTCGTCGTCATTGAAGCCTGGTTCAGGGGCTACTGAGGGAGTCCTGGATTAGGGGGTGTCCAGATGGCCGGACTATGACCTTTGGTCGGACTCCCAGACTATGAAGATACAAGATTGAATACTTTGTCCCGTGTCCGGATAGGGACTTTCCTTGGTGTGGAAGGCAAGCTTGGCGATACGATATGAAGATCTCCTCCCATTGTAACCGACTCTGTGTAACCCTAGCCCTCTCCGGTGTCTATATAAACCGGAGAGTTTTAGTCCGTAGGACGAACAACAATCATACCATAGGCTAGCTTCTAGGGTTTAGCCTCTCTGATCTCGTGGTAGATCAACTCTTGTAACACCCATACCATCAATATCAATCAAGCAGGAGTAGGGTTTTACCTCCACCGAGAGGGCCCGAACCTGGGTAAAAACATCGTGTCCCCTGTCTCCTGTTACCATCCGCCTAGACACACAGTTCGGGACCCCCTACCCGAGATCCGCCGCTTTTGATACCGACACTTGGGGCATAAGATTTCTGAGAGAGGTATTGATGTTGATAAAGCTAAAGTTGATGCTATTGAAAAGATGCCATGTCCCAAGGACATAAAAGGTATAAGAAGTTTCGTTGGTCATGTCGGTTTTTATAGGAGGTTCATTAAGGACTTTTCTAAAATCTCTAGGCCTCTAACTAATTTATTGCAAAAAGATATTCCTTTTGTCTTTGATGATGATTGTGTAGAAGCATTTGAAATACTTAAGAAAGCTTTGATCACTGCGCCTATTGTTCAGCCACCTGATTGGAATTTACCCTTTGAAATTATGTGTGATGCTAGTGATTATGATGTAGGTGTTGCTCTAGGGCAAAGAGTTTATAAGAAATTGAATGTTATCCAGTATGCTAGTAAAACTCTTGATACTGCCCAGAGAAATTATGCTACTACTGAAAAAGAGTTCTTAGCAATTGTATTTCCTTGTGATAAGTTCAGACCTTACATTGTTGATTCCAAAGTTACTATTCACACTGATCATGCTGCTATTAGATATCTTATGGAAAAGAAAGATGCTAAGCCTAGACTCATTAGATGGATTCTCTTGCTCCAAGAATTTGTTTTGCATATTATTGATAGAAGGGAGCTGAGAACCCCGTTGTAGACAACTTGTCTAGGTTAGAGAATGTTCTTGATGACCCACTACTATTGATGATAGCTTTCCTGATGAACAATTAGTGGTCATTAATGCTTCTCGTAGTGCTCCATGGTATCCTGATTATGCTAATTACATTGTTGCTAAATTTATACCACCTAGTTTCACATACCAACAAAAGAAAAGTTCTTTTATGATTTAAGACATTACTTCTGGGATGACCCACACCTTTATAAAGAAGGATTAGATGGTGTTATTAGACGTTGTGTACCTGAGCATGAACAGGAACAGATCCTACGCAAGCGTCACTCTGAATCATATGGAGGACACCACGCTGGAGATAGAACTGCATATAAGGTATTGCAATCCGGTTTTTATTGTCCTACTCTCTTCAAGGATGCTCATAAGTTTGTCTTGTCTTGTGATGAATGTCAAAGAATAGGTAATATTAGTGGACGTCAAGAAATGCCTATGAATTATTCTCTTATTATTGAACCATTTGATGTTTGGGGCTTTGATTATATGGGACCTTTTCCTGCCTCTAATGGCTACACACAAATTTTAGTTGTTGTTGATTAAGTTACTAAGTGGGTAGAAGCTATTCCAACTAGTAGTGTTGATCATAACACCTCTATTAAGATGCTTAAAGAAATTATTTTTCCGAGGTTTGGAGTCCCTAGATATCTTATGACTGATGGTGGTTCACATTTTCTTCATGGTGGTTTCCGTAAGATGCTTGCTAAGTATGATGTTAATCATAGAATCGCATCTCCTTATCACCCGCAGTCTAGTGGTCAAGTAGAGTTGAGCAATAGAGAGCTCAAATTAATTTTGCAAAAGATTGTGAATAGATCTAGAAAGAATTGGTCCAAGAAACTTGATGATGCATTATGGGCCTATAGAACTGCGTATAAAAATCCTATGGGTATGTCTCCGTATAAGATGGTTTATGGAAAAGCATGTCACTTACCTCTTGAACTTGAACATAAAGCATATTGGGCTATAAAGAGCTCAATTATGACTTCAAACTTGCCAGTGAGAAGAGGTTGTTTGACATTAGCTCACTTGATGAATGGAGAACCCAGGCCTATGAGAATGCCAAGCTGTTCAAAGAAAAAGTTAAACAATGGCATGACAAAAGGATACAAAAGCGTGAGTTTAACGTAGGTGATTATGTGTTGCTATCCAACTCTCATTTAAGATTTTTTGCAGGAAAACTTCTCTCTAAATGGGAAGGTCCTTACATTATCGAGGAGGTCTATCATTCTGGTGACATAAAAATCAACAACTTCGAAGGCACAAGTCTGAGGGTGGTGAACGGTCAAAGAATCAAACATTATATCTCAGGTAATCCTATCATTGTTGAAACTAATATTATTGAAACCGTAACCCCGGAGGAATACATAAGGGACACTTTCCAGAACGTTTCAGACTCCGAAAAGGAATAGGTATGTGGTACGGTAAGTAAACCGACTCCAAAACAGTTCTAATGGCAATTTTTCTCCGTTTTGGAATATTTAAGAATTTTAGAAAGCAAGAAGTAATCCGAGAAGGACACGAGGCCTCCACGAGGGTGGAGGGCGCGCCCACCCTTACTGGGCGCGCCCCCCTGTCTCGTGGGCACCTCGTGTGCCTCCCGGACTCCATTTTCTTGCAAATTACATATTTTGGTCGGTAAAAATTCATTATATAATCTCCCGAAGGTTTTGACCATCGTATCACGCAAATATCCTCTGTTTTCATTTCGAGCTGTTTCTGTTACAGATTTAGAGCAATATGTCGTCTCAGGATTCGGAAGGGGAAAGCTATGTGGCTGATTACCTTGCAGACCCTAAGGTCTACGGGGACTTGGAGCATGGTGGCTGGACCACTCAAGAAGAGGAAGACTATGAGCCTAAGGGAAAGGAGGAGACGAGTTCAGACAAAGACAAAGCCCCATTACCTCAACCTGGGGACATGCATGTGGAGTTTAAAAAGTCAAGCCTCCCTGATAGAGCTAAGAAGCCAAAGATCGAGTTTATCCGTCTCTTGCAGGAAAATAAACAGGAACTATGCAAAAGAATATTAAGTCTTGAGCAGGAGATCGATGATCTAAAGGAGCAAAATATTACCCTCAAGCATAAATTGAAGAAGAAGCCTACATCATCAACAACTCCTACTTCACCACCTCTGAGGACATAATCACATGGGTATGGGAACTCCCCTTGGCAACTGCCGAGCTTGGGGGAGGTGCCCCGGTATCGTATCACCATCACACTCCTATCTTTACCGTTTTACTTAGTTAGATCCTTTTAGTAATATCTTGATCTAGTAGATTGAAGTTTTAGTATGAAGTAGTTTTGAGTTTTGCTTTGTGATCTCCTTATCTAATCGAGTCCGTGAGCTATCTATAATAAAGATTAGTGTTGAGTCAAGGGCTTTGATATCTTGCTATGATCTTGAGAAAGTAGAAAGAATAAAAAGAATAAAAGAGTTCATATTGATCTTATGGATAGTAATGACTTCACATATAAAAAGTATGAGGTATAAAAGTTGTTGAGAGTTGACAAACGTAGTTTTGGTCATGGTTGCAATTAATAGGAAGTAATAAGGAAAGAGAGGTTTTCACATACAAATATACTATCTTGGACATCTTTTATGATTGTGAAGCACTCATTAAGTATGACATGCTAAAGAGTTGATGTTGGACAAGGAAGACAATGTAATGGTTTATGTTTTCTCACATCTCAGTTAAAGTATATTGTCATTGATCTTCCCAACATGTTGAGCTTGCCTTTCCCCCTCATGCTAGCCAAAAATTCCTTGCACCAAGTAGAGATACTACTTGTGCTTCCAAATATCCTTAAACCCAGTTTTTGCCATGAGAGTCCATCATACCTACCTATGGATTGAGTAAGATCCTTCAAGTAAGTTGTCATGTTGCAAGCAATAAAAATTGCTCTCTAAATATGTATGGCTTATTAGTGCGGAGAAAATAAGCTTTATACAATCGTGTGATACGGAAGTAATAAAAGCGACGGACTGCATAATAAAGGTTCATATCACAAGTGGCAATATAAAGTGATGTTCTTTTGCATTAAGATTTTGTGAATCCAACCCTAAAAGCACATGACAACCTCTGCTTCCCTCTGCGAAG
>NC_041387.1:457551013-457551823 GCF_002162155.2 Triticum dicoccoides | reverse complement strand
TAAGCCTATGCGCATTATATCTTAACCTACGCTCCGGCCACCGATCGACCCAACCGGCTGTACACACTAATTAGACGAACCACGCACTCGCTAGTAATCTACTGTAACCGCTTATGACCAGACTCCACGCGCTTTGCCTGGCATGGATTCATTTGCAAAAAGTCCAGCAGTAATGAGTTACGATCACCAATCGCTAGTTAAACTGGTTCTGCATGAAGTTAGTAATGATGTGGCCATCACTGTTATATAGCAATAGTAATGCATTACTACATGTGAGTCTAGATTTACTATGTTGCTACTATAAACCAGTAGTAATGCATTACTACATGTGAGCCTAGATTTACTAGGTCACTATTACAGTATATGGTAGTAGTAATGCTTTACTACATGTGAGCCGGGATTTACTAGGTTCACCATGCGCAGGATCAAAGCATCTCTAATTTTTTTCCTTCATTTTTTTTACTCCATTACCTTTCACTCCATCTTTTTACTGCTGCTAGTAATTCGTTACTACATGTTAGCAAGGTTTTACTATGTTCAGGGATCAAACCATCGATAAAGCATTGCCTGGTAAAGAATATTTGTCTATTACCATCTATATTACCCCTATTACTACCAATGCATAGTGACCACCGAGTCGGAGTGGAGCGGACCATGCATGGTAAAAAAATTAAATGGCGTTACTTTTTCTTGCAAACACCGTTACCCACAAAAAATTTACGATGGAGAGGCCCACGAGCCGCCCGTCTAATTAGGACCGGCCGGAGTGCACACTAAGCATTATGCGCGCTCGCGCACAATAGCGCCACC
>NC_041387.1:457453410-457550659 GCF_002162155.2 Triticum dicoccoides | reverse complement strand
AACCGGCGCCGCTGGCCCCGCGTTGTCCGCACCTCATCCCAACTGACGCCGCCACCATCACGCCGCCGCACCCGGCCCCAACCCGCCCCACCGCAATCGGCGCCACCACCCCCGCGCTGCCCCAACCGGCACCGCCGGGGCCTAGCAACCTCGGGCACTGCCGGTCACCTCCCCTCCTCCCCAATAGCCGGCGCGTGACCCTTCTCCGCCACGGCCGGCGAGCCTCCTCCAAGCAGCACCCTCTGATCCAGCTGCCGCAGGGCCCCGGGATCCCCATGTGCTACCACCGGGCCATGGATCCACGGGCGCCGCCGCAGGGTCCTGGATCCCAAGCGCCGTCGCCGATCCCTCGATACCATCTGCCGCCGCTCATCCAGCGCCATGCAGAGGCTCCTCGTCCCGATCTCTACGCGGCCGGCAACCTACCTCCCACGTCGTGGGAAGACTCCTCTTCCCGTGCAGTGCTGCACACAATCATGAATAAAAAATGTCCTCTTCCTTTCCTCATTCTGTGTATAGTGCTGGTACTATTCTATTTTTGACGAATCGTTGTATTTTGATTGATTTCTATTATAGCATGTGTTCTGAAGTTCATGTTCCCTATATTGCAAAACTCAGAATATTGTAACTTAGAAAAGTTTAAAAAGTCTTTCTGGTTCCTGGAAGTTCATACATTCTGTTCATGGAAAAAATCGTGTAGTGCTTCAAAATGAGGTTCCTGGAAGTTCATACATACTGATCAAGAAGAATGGCGTGGTGTTTGAAAAAAAAGATCACCTAGAAAATTTCAATTCTGGAAGTTCAGATTTAATAAATTGAGAAGTTCGAATTATCAAGAAATAAAAAAAACGTCACCTAGAAAATTTTAATTCTGGAAGTTCAAATTTAATAAATTGAGAAGTTCGTAAAACATTGTGGGTGGACAAAAAAATTCTCATAGATTATCCCGTTAATAAAAAACAGATAAATCATATCACAAACTGGGACGTTCAATATTTATAACAAAAAAACTATATTTCACGTTGAAAATACAGTAGAAGCTAAAATTAAAATAATAGAGCAATTTTAAAAAACTTAAAAACAAATTTTCTCCATTTCATGCAAAAAACAAGAAATTTATATAATGAATAAAACCTAGGATTTAGCAGCTCAAAAAACAAAAACAAAAACAATGCCATTTTCGACATTTTTCCCCAATACTAAAGATCGAGGACTATTTATCAGAAGTTGAGAAAACCTAGGAAGTTCAACTACAAATACGCATACCATTTTCAAAAATTCTTGTGAGAGAGGTTGAGCAAAAATACATGACAGAAGTTCAATGTGAAAACAGTGGGAAGTTCAACTACTACACAAAATGTGTTTCAGATAGGAATATAAGAACAGAAAACAAAAATCTTAAAAGGTTTGTTGCAAGAAATTCTCGTGCTTCTCCCGGTGAAGTTCAAGATCTCTGGTGCGAGACGTCCGGCCTTCAATTACATGTAAAAAAACATACAAAAATGATGTTGTTTTTGCCATTTTTAAAACTGCTCTCAAACGACAATGAATTTGTAACGTCTGTCTACATGAAAAAGATGCTCCTATTCATAAGCTTTCCAACAGTATATTATATGCTATGTTCCGATGAATGGTTTAAACGTTTTATTATACCGTTGAAAACACGTTTTTGTGTATTCAAAAAATTCTTTTGAACCATCATGAGTATGAAAAACTGATCAACAAAAGAAAGTTGCGAGTTTTCAATAGCTTTCCATCGGTATATCATTTTCTCAATTCCAGTAAGTGGTTTGGGAGTTACGGACAAAAAACAACACGTCAAAAACAGAGTGAAGTTCAACAGACATGCCCCAGGAGTTCAACTACTTCACGCAGTGCATTTCCGTTCGCGATGAATGCAGAAATCATGATCTTGCCATTTTCTAATTTACCTCAAAACGGCAAGAATATCATTTGTGTAAGTTCAAGTCCTCGGTCGAAGAAAGTTAATTTTTTTATTGTGAGAGATGTTTGTACAAAAGAAATATCATTTGTGTGACATTGACGAATGTATGAGAAAATTACAAAACAAAAATACTTCACGGAAGTTCAACGTGAAAATAGCTGGAAGTTCAACGACTACACTAAATGAATTTCAGATGAAAAACTTTTAAAACCGTTGCAAGTATGAAAAAATGATCAACACGGGAAAGTTGCATGTCTACAGCAGCTTTCCATCGGTATATCATTTGCTCAATTTCGGTGAGTGTTCCGATGCGTGGATGGAGAGCTACGGGCAAAAAAAGGACGTGAAAAACAGAGTGAAGTTCAAGGTTTTATACCAAGAAGTTCAGGTACTTCACGCGATGCATTTTTCACGAATCTGTTTCGCGATAAAGGCAGAACGAATGATCTCGCCATTTTCCAAATTACTTGAAAATGGCACGGAATCACAGAAAACCATCAACATGAAAAAGTTTCGCATTTTCCTTAGATTTTCAACGGTATATTATTTTCCCCATTCCGATAAAGTTTGTGGAAATTACAGCAAAAATATGTTTTTAGCCATTTTGAAAACTGACATAAAACAATAAGGAATTGGGAGAAATAATATATACCAAAAAGTTTTGCATTTCCTCAAGCTTTCCAATGCCATATCGTTTGTTGCATTCGAACATAGGGTTAAAAAACTTGATCGAAAATACAAACTCGGTGAAACTTGTACCGTTTTCTAAATCACTTTTGAACCGTTCAAAATTAGAAAAAACTTTCTACATGAAAAAGGAGCTTCATAAGCTTTCCAACGCCATATCATGTGCCTCAATTGGTTTAGCCGTTTAGAAATGACATCGAAAATACGAACTCGGCTGTTCGGTTTGTGAAATTTTACGTTTTTTCAAATTACTCTTTAACCATAGAGAATTAGAGAAAACTTTCAACATGTGGAATTGGCGGTTTTGCAGCAGCTTTCCAACGCCATATTACTTGCCTCATTCCGATAAACAGTTTAGAAATGCAATTGAAATTACCATTCACGTTTTCTCTGTGAAGAAAAAACGGTTTTCAAAACTGCTCTTAAACCGCTTACATTTTGCGAAAAATTTAACTTGGGTCATGATACTCGTGTCCATAGATTTCCAACGGTATATAGCAAGTCCTATTTGGGCAATGTTGCAGGAAGTTCAACCTAGCACAGGGGGAAGTTCAGGTCGAACAACTCATGCAGTAAAATCGCAAAAAACGTGAGTTCTTCACGACCCGAGTGCAAAATCCGCCTATGAGCGAGATTCCTATCTAAAACGAGTATTTAGTTGCTAAAAATCATTTGAAGATTACACTTACATCACATGGAACACGACTAACCAGAAAAACTCACGGTAGAAGGAACGGTTGCGAAGATAGCCCAAAGGTCGGGTTCGTACAGAGAGAAGTTCAGGCGCGTTACTCAGGCAGTTCAGGTTATGATTAGAATATTATTCTAATCCCGTGATCAGAATAGTGTTTATATATATATATATATATATAGCCAATTGGATGTAAGTTAGCATGAGCTATTATCATTGACATCACCCAAAGGTGAATACGTTGGGAGGCAACATTATAAGCCCCTATCTTTCTCAGTGTCTCATTAAAAATCCATAACCACAAGTATTGCGTGAGTGTTAGCAATTGTAGAAGACTATATGATAGTTTAGTATGTGGACTTGCTGAAAGGCTCTATTCTTGACTCTTTCTGATTTTATGATAAATTGCAATTGCTTCAATGACTGAGATTATAGTTTGCTAGTTCTCAATGAAGTTTTTGAACCATACTCGACATTGTGAATTGATTGTTGCTTGAGCATAAGAAACCATATGACAAAAATCTATATATGTTGCTGTTATAAGAATGATCATGATGCCCTCATGTTTGTATTTTATTTTTATCGATACCTCTATCTCTAAACGTCTGGACATATTTTTCGATTTCGGCTTCCACTTGAGGACAAGCGAGGTCTAAGCTTGGGGGAGTTGATACGTCCATTTTGCATCATGCTTTTATATCAATATTTATTGCATTATGGGCTATTATTACACATTATGTCTCAATACTTATGGCTATTCTCTCTTATTTTACAAGGTTTACCATGAAGAGGGGGAATGCCGACAGTTGGAATTCTGGCTGGAAAAGGAGCAAATATTGGAAACCTATTCTGCACAGCTCCAAAAATCCTGAAACTCAACGGAAGTTATTTTTGGAATTAATAAGAATTATTGAGCGAAGAAAACACCAAAGGGGGCCCACACCCTGGCCAGGAGGGTGGGGGGTGCGCCCACCCCTACTAGGCGCACCCCCTGTCTCCTGGGCCCCCGGGTGGCCCTCCGGTGCCTATCTTCTGCTATATGAAGGCTTTTACCCTGAAAAAAATCATAAACAAGCTTACGGGACGAAACTCCACCGCCACTAGGCGGAACCTTGGCGGAAACAATCTAGGGCTCCGGCGGAGCTGTTCTGCTGGGGAAACCTCCCTCCGGGAGGGGGAAATCATCACCATCATCATCACCAACGATCCTCTCATCGGGAGGGGGTCAATCTCCGTCAACATCTTCACTAGCAACATCTCCTCTCAAAACCCTAGTTCATCTCTTGTATCCAATCTTGTATCAAAACCACAAATTGGTACCTGTCGGTTGCTAGTAGTGTTGATTACTCCTTGCAGTTGATGCTAATTGGTTTACTTGGTGGAAGATCATATGTTGAGATCCTTAATGCATATTAATACTCCTCTGATGATGAACATGAATATGCTTTGTGAGTAGTTACGTTTGTTCCTGAGGACATGGGTGAAGTCTTGCTATTAGTGGTCATGTGAATTTGGTATTCGTTCGATATTTTGATGAGATGTATGTTGTCTCTCCTCTAGTGGTGTTATGTGAACGTCAACTACATGACACTTCACCATTATTTGGGCCTAGAGGAAGGCCTTGGGAAGTAATAAGTAGATGATGGGTTGCTAGAGTGACAAAAGCTTAAACCCTAGTTTATGCGTTGCTTCGTAAGGGGCTGATTTGGATCCATATGTCTAATGTTGTGGTTAGGTTTACCTTAATACTTCTTTTGTAGTTGAGTATGCTTGCAATAGGGGTTAATCATAAGTGGTATGCTTGTCCAAGTAAGGGCAGTACCCAAGCACCGGTCCACCCACATATCAAATTATCAAAGTACCGAACGTGAATCAAATGAGCGTGATGAAAACTAGCTTGATGATAATTCCCATGTGTCCTCGGGAGTGCTTTTCTCATTATAAGAAATTGTCCAGGCTTGTACTTTGCTACAAAAAGGATCGGGCCACCTTACTGCACTTTATTTACTTTCATTGCTTGTTACCCGTTACAAATTATCTTATCACAAAACTATCTGTTACCTACAATTTTAGTGCTTGCAGAGAATACCTTACTGAAAACCGCTTGTCATTTCCTTCTGCTCCTCGTTGGGTTTGACACTCTTACTTATTGAAAGGACTATGATAGATCCCCTATACTTGTGGGTCATCAGGATCCGATGAACTTTGAGTTTATGACCATATCTATGTTTTTATCCATGACAGTTATTTGAGTCTTCTTTGATCTCTTATATGCATGATTGCTTATAGCCTCGTATTTCTTCTCCGATATTTGGGTTTTGTTTGTCCAACTTGATCTATTTATCTTGCAATGGGAAGAGGTGCTTTGTAGTGGGTTTGATCTTACAGTGCTTGATCCTAGTGACAGAAGGGGAACCGACACGTATGTATCGTTGCTACTAAGGATAACATGATGGGATCTGTATCTCCGCAATAGATAAATGGATCCTATCTACATCATGTCATCGTTCTTATTGCATTACTCTGTTTTTCCATGAACTTAATACACTAGATGCATGCTGGATAGCGGTCGATGTGTGGAGTAATAGTAGTAGATGCAGGCAGGAGTCGGTCTACTAATCTTGGACGTGATGCCTATATAATGATCATTGCCTAGATATCGTCATGATTATTTGAAGTTCTATCAATTGCCCAACAGTAATTTTTTTCCCATCGTTTGCTATTTTTCTCGAGAGAAGCCACTAGTGAAACCTACGGCCCTCGGTTCTCTTTTCATCATATTTACCTTTGCGATCTATTTTCTCTTGCATTTATTTTTAGATCTGTTAAACCAAAAATACAAAAATACCTTGCTGCAATTTTTTTGTTCCGTGATCTATTTATCCTATCTACCTGTTTACCTCACGTTATTTGCCTACTTGAGGCGTCGTACCCGAAAGGGATTGACAGCCCCTTTAACACGTCGGGTTGCAAGTATTTGTTATTTTTTGTGTAGGTGTTGTTTACGTGGTGTGAGGAGGTTCTCCTACTGGTTCGATAACCTTGGTCTCATCACTGAGGGAAACACCTATCGTCGCTATACTGCATCAGCCCTTCCTCTTTGGGGAAATACCGACGTAGTTCTAGCAGACATCAAAAGGAATTTTTGGCGCCGTTGCCGGGGAGGATCTTCAACATCAACCAGGTTCCTAATCACAAATCTCATCACCTCACAATTTACATTGTTTGCCATTTGCCTCTCGTTTTCCTCTTCCCCACTTCACAAAAATTTGTCACTTTATTCGCCCTCTTTGTCGTTTGCCGTTTTCTCGTCAGATCTGTATTTCATGTGCAATCTTGCTTATCACTTTTTTCGCTATGTATTTCTCTTCTTCTGTTGCATGCACCCCCGAGAACGAAGTTCTCAACTTCAAACAAAGGGGAGGAGAAAATTAAAAAGATGCTTAGTATAGGATTTGCAATGCTCATAATAGATCTATCCGCAAGCAATCTACTGTTGTTCTTTTCTGTTGTTTTTATGTGGGCATCACCACTTGGTATAGATTCGTCCTTGATACGATTACCGGTGGGAATTTCTTGATGTGTCCTTCTCTTAATGCTTTTAATGCTCTGGGAAATTTAGTGGGTTCTGTTGGAAATATGCCCTAGAGGCAATAATAAAAGGATTATTATTATATTTCCTTGTTCATGATAATTGTCTTTATTCATGCTATAATTGTATTATCCGGAAATCGTAATACACGTGTGAATACATAGACCATAATATGTCCCTAGTAAGCCTCTAGTTGACTAGCTCGTTGATCAACAGATAGTCATGGTTTCCTGACTATGGACATTAGATATCGTTGATAACTGGATCACATCATTAGGAGAATGATGTGATGGACAAGACCCAATCCTAAGCATAGCACAAGATCGTGTAGTTTGTTTTGCTAGAGCTTTTATAATGTCAAGTATCTTTTCCTTAGACCATGAGATCGTGTAACTCTTGGATACCGTAAGAGTGCTTTGGGTGTACCAAACGTCACAACGTAACTGGGTGACTATAAAGGTGCATTACAGGTATCTCCGAAAGCGTCTGTTGGGTTGACACGGATCGAGACTGGGATTTGTCACTCTGTATTACGGAGAGGTATCACTGGGCCCACTCAGTAGTGCATCATCATAATGAGCTCAAAGTGACCAAGTGTCTGGTCACAGGATCATGCATTATGGTACGAGTAAAGTGACTTGCCGGTAACGAGACTGAACGAGGTATTGGGATACCGACGATCGAGTCTCGGGCAAGTAACATACCGTCTGACAAAGGGAATAGTATACGGGGTTGCTTGAATCCTCGACATCGTGGTTCATCCAATGAGATCATCGAGGAGTATGTGGGAGCCAACATGGGTATCCAGATCCTGTTGTTGGTTATTGACCGGAGAGCCGTCTCGGTCATGTCTACATGTCTCCCGAACCCGTAGGGTCTACACACTTAAGGTTCGGTGACGCTAGAGTTGTATGAATATGAGTATGTAGCAAACCGAATGTTGTTCGGAGTCCCGGATGAGATCCCGGACGTCACGAGGAGTTCCGGAATGGTCCGGAGGTAAAGAAAACTATATAGGAAGTGCTGTTTCGGCCATCGGTAAAGTTTCGGGGTCACCCGGTATTGTACCGGGACCACCGAAAGGGTCCCGGGGGTCCACCGGGTGGGGCCACCTATCCCGGAGGGCCCCGTGGGCTGGAGTGGGAGGGGAACCAGCCCCTAGTGGGCTGGTGCACCCCCCTTGCCCCCCCCCTGTGCCTAGGGCTGGAAACCCTAGGTGGGGGCGCACCACTTGCCTTGGCCGCCGCCCCCTTGGGAGATTGCATCTCCCAGGGCCGGCGCCCCCCCTGGGGGCCTATATAAAGGAGGGAAGCGGGAGGGAAGCCACACCCGTGTGTCTTGGCGCCTCCCTCCCCTGCTACACCTCATCCTCCTCCCGCAGCAGCTTGGCGAAGCCCTGCCGGAGTTCTGCTGCATCCACCACCACGCCGTCGTGCTGCTGGATCATCATCAACCTCTCCTTCCCCCTTACTGGATCAAGACGGAGGAGACGTCACGCTGATCGTACGTGTGTTGAACGCGGAGGTGCCGTCCGTTCGGCGCTAGGATCTCCGGTGATAGGATCACGACGAGAACGACTACTTCAACCCCGTTCTTTTGAACGCTTCCGCTCACGATCTACAAAGTGGTATGTAGATGCATCTCTCCTTTCACTCATTGCTTAGATGAACTCATAGATGGATCTTGGTGAAACCGTAGGAAATTTTTTTATTTTCTGCAACGTTCCCCAACAGTGGTATCAGAGCTAGGTCTATGCGTAGTTCTCTATTGCATGCGTAGAACACAAATCTGTTGTGGGCGTGGATCTTGTCAACTTGCTTACCACTACTAGTATTTTCTTGCTTCAGCAGTATTGTGCGATGAAGCGGCCCGGACCGACCTTACACGTACACTTACGTGAGACAGGTTCCACCGACTGACATGCACTAGTTGCATAAGGTGGCTAGTGGGTGTCTGTCTCTCCTACTTTAGTTGGAGCGGATTCGATGAAAAGGGTCCTTATGAAGGGTAGATAGAAGTTGACAAAATCACGTTGCGGTTATTCGTAGGTAAGAAAACGTTCTTGCTAGAACCCAATTGCAGCCACGTAAAAGATGCAACAACAATTAGAGGACGTCTAACTTGTTTTTGCAGCAATTGTCATGTGATGTGATATGGCCAGAAGTTGTGATGAATGATGAATGATATATTGTGATGTATGAGATCATGTTCTTGTAATAGGAATCACGACTTGCATGTCGATGAGTATGACAACCGGCAGGAGCCATAGGAGTTGTCTTTATTCTTTGTATGACCTGCGTGTCATTGAAGAACGCCATGTAAATTACTTTACTTTATTGCTAAACGCGTTAGCCATAGAAGTAGAAGTAGTCGTTGGCGTGACAACTTCATGAAGACACAATGATGGAGATCATGATGATGGAGATCATGGTGTCATGCCGGTGACGAAGATGATCATGGAGCCCCGAAGATGGAGATCGAAGGAGCTATATGATATTGGCCATATCATGTCACTACTATATAATTGCATGTGATGTTTATTATGTTTTATGCATCTTGTTTACTTAGAACGGCGGTAGTAAATAAGATGATCCCTTATAATAATTTCAAGAAAGTGTTCCCCCTAACTGTGCACCGTTGCTAAAGTTCGTCGTTTTGAAGCACCACATGATGATCGGGTGTGATAGATCCTTACGTTCACATACAACGGGTGTAAGACAGATTTACACATGCAGAACACTTAGGGTTAACTTGACAAGCCTAGCATGTACAGACATTGCCTCGGAACACAAGAGACCGAAAGGTCGAACATGAGTCATATGGAAGATACGATCAACATGGAGATGTTCACCGATGATGACTAGTCCGTCTCATGTGATGATCGAACACGGCCTAGTCGACTCGGATCGTGTAGCACTTAGATGACTAGAGGGATGTCAAATCTGAGTGGGAGTTCATTCAATAATTTGATTAGATGAACTTAATTATCATGAACTTAGTCTAAAACTTTTGCAACATATGTCTTGTAGATCAAATGGCCAACGCTCATGTCAACATGAACTTCAACGCGTTCCTAGAGAAAACCAAGCTGAAAGATGATGGCAGCAACTATTCGGAATGGGTCCGGAACCTGAGGATCATCCTCATAGCAGCCAAGAAAGCATATGTCCTAGATGAACCGCTAGGTGAAGCATCCATCCCAGAGAACCAAGACGTTATGAACGTTTGGCAGTCACGTGCTGATGATTACTCCCTCGTTCAGTGCGGCATGCCTCACAGCTTAGAACCGAGGCTCCAAAAGCGTTTTGAGAAACATGGAGCATATGAGATGTTCGAGGAACTGAAAATGGTTTTTCAAGCTCATGCCCGGGACGAGAGATATGAAGTCTCTGACAAGTTCTATAGTTGTAAGATGGAGGGAAACAGTTCTGTCAGTGAGCACATACTCAAAATGTCTGGGTTGCACAACCGCCTGTCCCAGCTGGAGATCAACCTCCCGGACGAGGCGGTCATTGACAGAATCCTTCAGTCGCTCCCACCGAGCTACAAGAGCTTTGTGTTGAACTACAATATGCAGGGGATGGTGAAGACCATTCCTGAAGTATTTTCAATGCTGAAGTCAGCAGAGGTTGAAATCAAGAAAGAACATCAAGTGTTGATGGTCAATAAGACCACTAAGTTCAAGAAGGGCAAGAGTAAGAAGAACTTCAAGAAGGACGGCAAGGATGTTGCCGCGCCCGGTAAGCCATTTGCCAGGAAGAAGTCAAAGAATGGACCCAAGCCTGAGACTGAGTGCTTTTATTGCAAGGGGAAGGGTCACTGGAAGCGGAACTGCCCCAAATACTTAGCGGACAAGAAGGCCGGCAACACTAAAGGTATATTTGATATACATGTAATTGATGTGTACCTTACCAGTACTCGTAGTAACTCCTAGGTATTTGATACCGGTGTCGTTGCTCACATTTGTAACTCACAGCAGGAGCTGCGGAATAAGCGGAGACTGGCAAAGGACGAGGTGACGATGCGCGTCGGGAATGGTTCCAAGGTCGATGTGATCGCCGTCGGCATGCTACCTCTACATTTACCCACGGGATTAGTTATGAACCTCAATAATTGTTATTTAGTGCCAAGTTTGAGCATGAACATTGTATCTGGATCTCGTTTAATATGAGATGGCTACTCACTTAAATCCGAGAATAATGGTTGTTCTATTTATATGAGAGATATGTTTTATGGTCATGCCCCGATGGTCAATGGTTTATTCTTAATGAATCTCGAACGTAATGTTACACATATTCATAGCGTGAATACCAAAAGATGTAAAGTTGATAACGATAGTCCCACATACTTGTGGCACTGCCGCCTTGGTCACATTGGTGTCAAGTGCATGAAGAAGCTCCATGCTGATGGACTTTTAGAGTCTCTCGATTATGAATCATTTGACACATGCGAACCATGCCTCATGGGCAAAATGACCAAGACTCCATTCTCCGGAACAATGGAGCGAGCAACCAACTTATTGGAAATCATACATACCGATGTGTGCGGTCCAATGAGCGTTGAGGCTCGCGGAGGATATCGTTATGTTCTCACTCTCACTAATGACTTGAGTAGATATGGGTATGTCTACTTGATGAAACACAAGTCTGAGACCTTTGAAAAGTTCAAGGAATTTTAGAATGAGGTAGAGAATCAACGTGACCGAAAGATAAAGTTCCTACGATCAGATCATGGAGGAGAATACTTAAGTCACGAATTTGGTACACACTTAAGGAAATGTGGAATCGTTTCACAACTCACGCTGCCTGGAACACCTCAGCGTAATGGCGTGTCCGAACACCGTAATCGCACTCTATTGGATATGGTGCGGTCTATGATGTCTCTTACCGATTTACCGCTATCATTTTGGGGATACGCTCTAGAGACAGCTACATTCACTTTAAATAGGGCATCGTCTAAATCCGTTGAGACGACACCGTATGAATTATGGTTTGGGAAGAAACCTAAGCTTTCGTTTCTAAAAGTTTGGGGATGTGATGCTTATGTCAAGAAATTACAACCTGAAAAGCTCGAACCCAAGTCGAAAAAATGCGTCTTCATAGGATACCCTAAGGAAACCATTGGGTATACCTTCTACTTAAGATCCGAGGGCAAGACCTTTGTTGCCAACAACGGATCCTTTCTGGAAAAAGAGTTTCTCTCGAAAGAAGTAAGTGGGAGGAAAGTAGAACTTGATGAAGTACTACCTCTTGAACCGGAAAGTAGTGCAGCTCAGGAAAATGTTCCTGTGGTGCCTACACCAACTGGAGAGGAAATTAATGATTATGATCAAGGTACTTCAGATCAAGTTGCTACTAAACCTCCACAAGGACATGTTCCACACCAGAGTGGTATGGCAACCCTGTCCTGGAAATCATGTTGTTAGACAACGGTGAACCTCGAACTATGAAGAAGCGATGGCGGGCCCAGATTCCAACAAATGGCTTGAAGCCATGCAATCCGAGATAGAATCCATGTATGAAAACAAAGTATGGACTTTGACAGACTTGCACGATGATCGGCGAGCGATAGAAAACAAATGGATCTTTAAGAAGAAGACGGACGCGGATGGTAATATTACCATTTATAAAGCTCGACTTGTCGCTAAGGGTTATCGACAAGTTCAAGGGGTTGACTACGATGAGACTTTCTCTCCCGTAGCGAAGTTGAAGTCTGTCCGAATCATGTTAGCAATTGCCGCATACTATGATTATGAGATATGGCAGGTGGACGTCAAAACAGCATTCCTTAACGGGCATCTTAAGGAAGAACTGTATATGATGCAGCCGAAGGGTTTTGTCAATCCTAAGAATGCTATAAAGTATGCAAGCTCCAGCGATCCATTTATGGGCCGGTGCAAGCATCTCGGAGTTGGAACATTCGTTTTGATGAGATGATCAAAGTGTTTGGGTTTATGCAGACTTATGGAGAAGCCTGCGTTTACAAGAAAGTGAGTGGGAGCTCTGTAGCATTTCTCATATTATATGTAGATGACATACTTTTGATGGGAAATGATATAGAACTTTTGGACAGCATTAAGGCCTACTTGAACAAGTGTTTTTCAATGAAGGACCTTGTAGAAGCTGCTTACATATTAGGCATCAAGATCTATAGGGATAGATCGAGACGCCTCATAGGTCTTTCACAAAGCACATACCTTGATAAGATTTTGAAGAAGTTCAAAATGGATCAGTCCAAGAAAGGGTTCTTGCCTGTATTGCAAGGTGTGAGATTAAGCTCGGCTCAATGCCCGACCACAGCAAAAGATAAAGAAGAGATGAGTGTCATCCCCTATGCTTCAGCCATAGGATATATTATGTATGCCATGCTGTGTACCAGACCTGATGTAAACATTGCCATAAGTTTGGTAGGAAGGTACCAAAGTAATCCCGGCAAGGAACACTGGACAGCAGTCAAGAATATCCTAAAGTACCTCAAAAGGACAAAGGACATGTTTCTCATTTATGGAGGTGACAAAGAGCTCGCCGTAAAGGGTTACGTCGACGCTAGCTTCGACACAGATCTGGATGACTCTAAGTCACAAACCGGATACGTGTATATGTTGAATGGTGGAGCAGTAAGCTGGTGCAGCTGCAAGCAGAGCGTCGTGGCTGGATCTACATGTGAAGCGGAGTACATGGCAGCCTCGGAGGCAGCGCATGAAGCTATTTGGGTGAAGCAGTTCATCACCGACCTAGGAGTCATACCCAATGCGTCGGGGCCGATCAAACTCTTCTGTGACAACACTGGAGCTATTGCCCTTGCCAAGGAGCCCAGGTTTCACAAGAAGACTAGGCACATCAAGCGTCGTTTCAACTCCATCCGTGAAAATGTTCAAGATGGAGACATAGATATTTGCAAAGTACATACGGATCTGAATGTCGTAGATCCGTTGACTAAACCTCTCTCGCAAGCAAAACATGATCAACACCAGAACTCTATGGGTGTTCGATTCATCACAATGTAACTAGATTATTGACTCTAGTGCAAGTGGGGGACTGTTGGAAATATGCCCTAGAGGCAATAATAAAAGGATTATTATTATATTTCCTTGTTCATGATAATTGTCTTTATTCATGCTATAATTGTATTATTCGGAAATTGTAATACACGTGTGAATACATAGACCATAATATGTCCCTAGTAAGCCTCTAGTTGACTAGCTCGTTGATCAACAGATAGTCATGGTTTCCTGACTATGGACATTAGATGTCGTTGATAACGGGATCACATCATTGGGAGAATGATGTGATGGACAAGACCCAACCCTAAGCATAGCACAAGATTGTGTAGTTCGTTTTGCTAGAGCTTTTATAATGTCAAGTATCTTTTCCTTAGACCATGAGATCGTGTAACTCCCGGATATCGTAAGAGTGCTTTGGGTGTACCAAACGTCACAACGTAACTGGGTGACTATAAAGGTGCATTACAGGTATCTCCGAAAGTGTCTGTTGGGTTGACACGGATCGAGACTGGGATTTGTCACTCCGTGTTACGGAGAGGTATCACTGGGCCCACTCGGTAGTGCATCATCATAATGAGCTCAAAGTGACCAAGTGTCTGGTCACGGGATCATGCATTACGGTACGAGTAAAGTGACTTGCCGGTAACGAGACTGAACGAGGTATTGGGATACCGACGATCGAGTCTTGGGCAAGTAACATACCGTCTGACAAAGGGAATAGTATACGGGGTTGCTTGAATCCTCGACATCATGGTTCATCCGATGAGATCATCGAGGAGTATGTGGGAGCCAACATGGGTATCCAGATCCCGCTGTTGGTTATTGACCGGAGAGCCGTCTCGGTCATGTCTACATGTCTCCCGAACCCGTAGGGTCTACACACTTAAGGTTCGGTGACGCTAGGGTTATATGAATATGAGTATGCAGCAAACCGAATATTGTTCGAAGTCCCGGATGAGATCCTGGACGTCACGAGGAGTTTCAGAATGGTCCGGAGGTAAAGAAAACTATATAGGAAGTGCTGTTTTGGCCATCGGGAAAGTTTTGGGGTCACCCGGTATTGTACCGGGACCACCGGAAGGGTCCCGGGGGTCCACCGGGTGGGTCCACCTATCCCGGAGGGCCCTGTGGGCTGAAGTGAGAGGGGAACCAGCCCCTAGTGGGCTGGTGCACCCCCCTTGGGGCCCCCCTACGCCTAGGGTTGGAAACCCTAGGTGGGGGGCGCACCACTTGCCTTGGGGGGCACTCCACCCCCCTGGCCGCCGCCCCCTTGGGAGATTGCATCTCCCAGGGCCGGCGTCCCCCCTGGGGGCCTATATAAAGGAGGGCAGTGGGAGGGCAGCTGCACCCGTGTGTCTTGGCGCCTCCCTCCCCTGCTACACCTTGTACTCCTCCCGCAACAGCTTGGCGAAGCCCTGCCGGAGTTCTGCTGCATCCACCACCACGCCTTCGTGCTGCTGGATCATCATAAACCTCTCCTTCCCCCTTGCTGGATCAAGACGGAGGAGACGTCACGCTGACCGTACGTGTGTTGAACGCGGAGGTGCCGTCCGTTCGGCGCTAGGATCTCCGGTGATAGGATCACGACGAGAACGACTACTTCAACCTCGTTCTTTTGAACGCTTCCGCTCGCGATCTACAAAGTGGTATGTAGATGCATCTCTCCTTTCACTCGTTGCTTAGATGAACTCATAGATGGATCTTGGTGAAACCGTAGGAATTTTTTTTATTTTCTGCAATGTTCCCCAATAGGTTCACCACCATTCGTGATCAATGAAACAATATTGACTCTCGAGCAAGTTATGGAAAGACTAGATGCTATTGAGAAGAAAATGCTTACCATAGAACATATTCAAAAACTTGGATAGGAAAATGCAAAGTTATGCTACTAAAGTTGGGTCAAAAGCGGACAACATTTTTAAGTTGTTAAAAGAAAAGGGAACTATAATTCACGAAAGAATCGAAGAAAGTCCGTCTAGGATTGATAAACTGGAAGAAATCTTTTCTAATCTAGGTATGGCTTTTTCTTCCGCTAAAACTCCCGTAAAAATTATCAAGACTACTCAAGTCACTAAAAACAAAGGATCGACCTCTAGCAATGATAAAGGAGATCTTAAGATGATTAGTATCCATCCCAACTTTATTGAAGTCATAAGAGACCCTTTTGCGAAAATAAGTTTTTCAATCTCATGCCTAGAAGTATTGTCACGAAGAATTTATATGAAAAATCCTTCAAAAATCTCAAGTGCTCGATCAAGGAAGTGGATGAAGAAGACAAAACTTAGATCCTACACGTTATGCCTAGCTAGGGGCGTAAAATGATAGCACTTGTTGGGAGGCAACCCAATGAATAAAATTTATTTTTTCTTTTAGCTTTCTATTCTTGAGTGTTAGCACAATTATGCTACTATTATGATTGTGTTTTTTGTGTTTTAATTAATGTTTGTGCCAAGCAAGAAATTGGGAAGACTTTGGGAAGATTCATTGTCATTTTTTACCAGAGTGCTTTTAAGTTGATTATTTTTGCATAGGATTAATAGACAAATTCTTCACATTCGCCAATTTATTTCGTAATTTTTGGAGTTATAGAAGTATTCGAAATTTTCAGATTGCTACAGACTGTTCTGTTTTTGACAGATCCTGTTTTCTTTGTGTTGTGTGCTTGTTCTGATGATTCTATTGTTTTCTTTGATGAGTTTTTGCCATAGAAAATTTGCAATACAGTAGATATAATTCAAAAACAAAATAACAATTGGTTTTCTATAGTAATTATAGTAGTGGTTTGGTTTCTTGTATTTACGGATCTCACGAAGGTTTTGTTTGAGTTTTTTGTGATTGAAGTTTTCAAGTTTTGGGTTATCTTACGATGGATGAAGGAATAAGGATAAGCCAAAGGCTAAGCTTGGGGATGCCCGAGGCACCCCCAAGATAATATTCAAAGAAGTAGTAAGCAACTAAGCTTGGGGATGCCCCCAAGTGGCATCCCCGCTTTCTTCTAACAACCATTGGTATTTTACTTGAAACTATATTTTTATTCGTCACATGATATGAGTTCTGCTTGGAGCGTCTTGTATGGTATGAGTCTTTGCTTGTTTTGCTTTCTGTTTTAAGTGTTGAATCCTTGCTGGACACACCCTTTTAAGAGAGCCAAAAATCATGCTATGCTTGCTCCTATGCTTCACTTAAATGTTTAGGGCTATGGACTTGCTCTAGTGCTTCACTTATATCTTTTTGAGCACGGTGTGCTTTGTTATTTTTGAATAAATGTTCCCATGTTTCACTTAGATTTATTTGGGAGTTAGTAATTTTTAAGAAATTCTCTCTTGCTTCACTTAGATTATTTTGAGAGAAAGAAAAAGTTGTGCTCATGATCTTCACTTATATTTGTTTGAGCTTATCAAAAGCAACATATGAAAATAGTCCCAAAGTGATAGATATCCAAGGAGTATATAATAAAAACTTTCATGAAGATCATTGGAAAAAATAAACTTGATTCTTAGTAATGCTTTTGAGATATGACGATATGATATGTGAGTCATGTTGATGAGTAATTGTGCTTTAGTAAGAATATTGATGTTAAGGTTTGTGATTCCCTATGCAAGCACGAAAGTAAATATTTATGCAATGAAATTTATATCCCACTTATGGTGCATCATTCGGTGTTACTTATGCTTAATGCTTGAGTACGAGATTTTTTGCTTTTTGGTTGGTCGCTTCTCAATCTTTTTGCTAGCCTTCATTTTGCACTAAGTATGATCACTACTTGTGCATCCAAAACCCTTTAAACTAGTTTTGCCCTATGAGTCCACTATACCTACCTATATGCGGTATTTCAATGCCGTTCTAAGCAAATTCGTATGTGCCATCTATAATATTCAAAATAGTTTTCTCTTTTGTGTGCTCCACTACTCGCGAGGCGGTAAAGGGTAGCTAATATTTTCATGCTAGATGTGTTATTCTCACGATGAGTGTTTATTCACTTGTCATTACACGAGAGTACGACAAAGGTATTAGGGATTCCCAGTCCCGAAATGAATAAATGAATTTACTTTATGTTGTCAAATAATAAATTCCTTGGAAAGTGTTGGTATGGAGGGCACCCGTGGATACGGCTAGCCATGGAAAGTGAAAGTTATGGTGGAAAAAGTAATAAACTTTATTTTTTGTTTGGGAACTGCCTATGATGTATCTAGCATGGAAAGTGTTGGGATGCTCCAAGTCGTTTTCGTTGGTAGGAAAAGTATGCCTCTCAAAAATAATTTTATCTCTCAATTTAATCTTTGAGTTCTGGCATCTCTACAAATCACTACTTCCCTCCCGAAGGGCCTTTATTTTACTTATGCAATTTTTTATTTTGAATTTGAGTCTCCATCTTCTCTTACAAGGCACCAAATAAGGGGCACTATGATCGTATTTGAGCATTGGGTGTAGCTAATATTCAAGTGTGTTTCATGAATTGGTCAATGATTGAGCATGATGGGATAGGGATAAATTGCTTTAGTGTTGATATTTTGAAAGACATGGTTGCTTGTTGGTATGCTTGAGTATTAAAGTCTTCATGTGAATACTAGACTATTGCTTTGTATCATATAAAAGTCCATGTGTCCATGCTATAAAGAAAATAATATGATGAACATGTTAGGCAACATTCCACATAAAAAATTCTGTTTTTATCATTTACCTACTCGAGGACGAGCAGGAATTAAGCTTGGGGATGCTGATATGTCTCCAACGTATCTATAATTTTTGATAGTTCCATGCTGTTATATTATCATTCTTGGATGTAATACAATCATTTTATAGTCATTTTATATCATTTTTTGGTACTAACCTATTGACATAGTGCCAAGTGCCAGTTGTTGTTTTCTCAATGTTTTTTACATCACAGGAAATCGATATCAAACGGAGTCCAAACGCAACGCAACTCCTGGAGGATTTTTTGGGCCAGAAGAAAGCCAGTGGGACAAGGAAGCACCTGAGGGGCTGCTCAAGAGGAGCAGCACCCACCAGGGCGCGCCAGGAGGCCCAAGCGCGCCCAGGTGGGTGCTGCCCACCTCGGGTGCCCCCCGAACCGCCTCTTTGGTCTATAAAAACCACAATAAGTCGATGAAATATTGATCCAGCCGCCGCAGAGTCTAGAACCACCAGATCCAATCTAGACACCGTCATGGAGGGGTTCACCACTTCCATTGGTGCCTCTCCTATGATGCGTGAGTAGTTCTTTATAGACCTACGGGTCCGTAGTTAGTAGCTATATGGCTTCCTCTCTCTCTCTCTCTCTCTTGATTATCAATACAATGGTCTCTTGGAGATGCATATGATGTAAGTATTTTGGCGGTGTGTTTGTTGGGATCCGATGAACTTTGAGTTTATGATCAAATCTATGTTTTTATCCATGAAAGTTATTTGAGTCTTCTTTGATCTCTTATATGTATGTTTTCTTATAGCCTCGTATTTCTTCTCCAATATTTGGGTTTTGTTTGGCCAACTTGATCTATTTATCTTGCAATGGGAAGATGTGCTTTGTAGGGGGTTTGATCTTACGGTGCTTGATCCCAGTGACAGAAGGGGAACCGACACATATGTGTTGCTACTAAGGATAACAAGATGGGATCTATTACTCCTCAATAGATAAATGGATCCCATCTACATCATGTCATCGTTCTTATTGCGTTACTCCGTTTTTTCATGAACTTAATACACTAGATTCATGCTGGATAGCGCTCGATGTGTGGAGTAATAGTAGTAGATGCAGGCAGGAGTTGGTCTACAAATCTTGGACGTGATGCCTATATAATGATCATTGCCTGGATAACTTCATGATTATTTGAAGTTCTATCAATTGCCCAACAATAATTGTTTTCCCACCGTTTGCTATTTTTCTCGAGAGAAGCCACTAGTGAAACCTACGGCCCTCGGGTCTCTTTTCATCATATTTGCCTTTGCGCTCTATTTTCTCTTGCATTTATTTTCAGATCTATTAAACCAAATATACAAACATAACTTGCTGCAATTTATTTGTTCTACGATCTATTTATCCTATCTACCACTTTTACTTCACGTTATTTGCCTACTTGAGGCGCCGTACCCGAAAGGGATTGACAACCCCTTTAACACGTTGGGTTGCGAGTATTTGTTATTTGTGTGCAGGAGCTGTTTACGTGGTGTCAGGAGGTTCTCCTACTAGTTCGATAACCTTGATCTCATCACTGAGGGAAATACCTACCGTCGCTATACTCCATCATCCCTTCCTCTTTGGGGAAATACCGGCATAGTTCTAGCAGACATCAGGAATTTTATGGGAAAAGAACATATCCAAGAATTTTTCAGTTGTGTTGGAAATTTAAGTCTTGATGATGCTCCTATACTTAAAAAGACTAAATCTTATGCGTAAGCTATTCCGACACTAGTTCTGAAACTTGAAAATAAATTTATTCGTACTCATCCTACTTTGCAAAGATTTTTCTATGAGTTACCCGTTATAAAGAATCCAAAACCTAAAGGTTATCCACTCTTGTTCTCCTGAATGAATTTGACTACATAATAAAGGAAGCTAGGGAATTTTTTGATTTCTATGGTATGAATCATGAAAAACCTGTGATTAATGAAATTCTTTATAATAGTGATTATGCGTTGAGACATTTTCTTGGGAATAATCAAATCTTTGATGAGAATCTTAAAAATCAAGACCGTGTGTTTAGACATGATCCAACAAGTTTTCAATGATGTTATTCAACACTATTCTTGTATTGCTGCCGGAAATCAAAAGGGCTAAGATAATAAGCAAATTGATAGTGCTAAGGTTTCCATGGATAATTTGTTTTATGATTTATTTGCAAAACTCCCTGACAAAAATACCCCCAAGGAAAAGAAGAACAAAAATGACAACACTTAGATCATTCGCATTATGCCTAGCTAGGGGCGTAAATTGATAGCGCTCGCTGGGAGGCAACCCAACTTGTATTTTTTTGCTTTTTGGTTTTCTTGTTGTTTTCAATAAAATACCCAATTATGCCTCTGATTAGATGTGTTTTTGTGGTTTAAATTAGTGTTTGTGCCAAGCAAGGCCTTTGGGATGACTTGGGTGAGAGTTGATTTGATCTTACTGAAAAACAGAAACCTTTGCACTCACGAAAATAATTACCATTTTTAACATAAGAGTTCTTCTGGGTTGATTCTTTTTGAATAAGATTAGTAAACAAAATTGCTCATGTTTTCCTAATTTTTCAGAATTTTTGAGTTAGAGAAGTATTCGAAGTATCCAGATTTCTAAAGGTTGTTCTATTTTTGACAGATTCTATTTTCTTTGTGTTGTGTGCTTGTTTTGATGATTCTATGGTTTTCTTTGAAGAGTTTTTGCCATAGAAAAGCTGGAATACAGTATATAATGCAAAAATAAAATATGAATGGGTTTGCAATAGTACTTATAGTGGTGGTTTGCTTTCTTATACTAACGGATCTCACAAAGGTTTTGTTGAGTTTTGTGTGATTGAAGTTTTCAAGTTTTGGGTGATATTACGATGGATGAAGGAATAAGGATTAGCAAAAGGCTAAGCTTGGGGATGCCCAAGGCAACCCAAGATAATATTCAAGAAATATCAAGCAACTAAGCTTGGGATGCCCCCGAGTGGCATCCCCTCTTTCTTCTAAAAAGCATCGGTACTTTACTTGGAGCTATATTTTTATTCGTCACATCTTATGAGTTTTGTTTGGAGCGTCTTGTATGATATGAGTCTTCGCTTGTTTTGCTTTGTGTTTTAAGTCTTGAGTCCTTGTTGGACACACCTTTTTGAGAGAGCCACAAATTATGCTATGCTTGCTCCTATGCTTCACTTAAATTTTTAGAGCCATGGAATTTCTCTAGTGCTTCACTTATATCTTTTTTAGCACAGTGTGATTTGTTATTTTTGAAAAAATTCTCTCATGCTTCACTTAGATTTATTTGGGAGTTAGTAATTTTTTTAATAAATTCTCTCTTGCTTCACTTAGATTATTTTGAGAGAAAGAAATATTATGTTCATGTTCTTCACTTAAATTCGTTTGAGCTTATTAAAAGCAACAAATGAAACTAGTCCCAAAGTGATAGATATCCAAGCAGGATATAATAAAAACTTTCATGAAGATCATTGGACAAAATAAACTTGGTTCTTTGTAATGGTTTGAGATATGACGATATGATATGTGAGTCATGTTGATGAGTAATTATGCTTTAGTAAGAATATTGGTGTTAAGATTTGTGATTCCCTATGCAAGCATGAAAGTCAATAATTATGCAATGAAATTACATCCAAATTGTGGTGCATTATTCGGTGTTAGTTATGCTTAATGCTCGCTTACGAGATTTTTCGTTTCTTGGCTGGACGCTTCTCAATCTTTTTTCTAGCCTTCATTTGCACTAAGTATGATCACTACTGGTGCATCGAAAACCCTTTAAACTAGTTTTGCCATATGAGTCCACTATATATACCTATATGCGGTATTTCCATGCCGTTCTAAGCAAATTTTTATGTGCCATCTCTAATTTTCAAAATAAATTTCTCTTTTGTGTGCTCGTACCGCTCGCGAGGCGGTGAAGGGTGGCCGATGTTTTCCATGCTAGATGTGTTATTCTCACAATGAGTGTTTATTCACTTGTCATTGCACGAGAGAACGGCAAAGGTATTAGGGATGACCAGTCCCGGAATGAAAAATGAATTTACTTCATTTTGTCAAATAATAAATTCCTTGGAAAGTGTTGGTATGGAGGGCACCCGTGGATACGGTTAGCCATGGAAAGTGAAATTATGGTGGAAAAAGGAATAAACTTTATATTCTGTTTGGGAACCGCCTATGATATATCTAGCATGGAAAGTGTTGGGAACTCTAAGTCGTTTTCGTTGGTGGGAAAAGTATGCCTCCCAAAATGTTATTATCTCTCAATTTTCGCTTTGAGCTCTGGCACCTCTACAAATCCCTACTTCCCTCTACGAAGGGCCTTTCTTTTACTTTATGCAATTTTAATTTTTTACTTGAGTCTCCATCTTCTCTCATAAAGCACCAACCAAGGGGCGCTATGATCATACTTGAGCATTGGGTATAGCTAGTATTCGAGTGTGTTTCATGAATGGATCAATGACTAAGCATAATGGGCTAGGGATAACTTGCTTTAGTGTTGATATTTTGAAAGACATGATTTCTTGTTGATATGCTTGAGTATTAAAGTTTTCATGTCAAAACTAGGCTATTGCTTTGAACCATATAAAAGTCCAAATATCCATGCTACAAAGAAAAGAATATGTGATGAACATGTTAGGCAACATTCCACATCAAAAATTCTGTTTTTATCATTTACCTACTCGAGGACGAGCAGGAATTAAGTTTGGGGATGATGATACGTATCCAAGGTATCTATAATTTTTTATTGTTCCATGCTATTATATTATCATTCTTGGATGTTTTACAATCATTTTATAATCATTTTATATCATATTTTGGTACTAACCTATTGACATAGTGCCCAGTGCCAGTTGCTGTTTTCTGCTTGTTTTTTACATCGCAGGAAATCAATACCAAACAGAGTCCGCAGCGAAACTTTTTGTGGATTTTTCTGGACCAGAAGACAGGGGTGCCCTGAGGGGGGCACAACCCACCAGGGCACGCCTGGGGGCCCAGGCGCGCCCAGGTGGGTTATGCCCACCTCGATGGCCTCCAGCACCGCCTCTTTGCTCTATAAATACCCCAATATTCCAGAAATCCTAGGGGAGTTAACGAAAATCAATTCCAGCCACCGCAAGTACCAGAAACAACAGATCCAATCTAGACACCATTACGGAGGGGTTCATCATGTCCATTGGTGCCTCTCCGATGATGCGTGAGTAGTTCATTTTAGACCTATGGGTCCGTGGTTAGTAGCTAGATGGCTTCCTCTCTCTCGTTTGATTCTCAATACAATGGTCTCTTGGAGATCCATATGATGTAACTCTTTTTGCGGTGTGTTTGTTGGGATCCGATGAACTTTGAGTTTATGATCAGATCTATGTTTTTATCCAGGAAAGTTATTTGAGTCTTATTTGATCTCTTATATCATGATTGCTTATAGCCTCATATTTCTTCTCCGATCTTTGCGTTTTGTTTGGCCAACTTGATCTATTTATCTTGCAATGGGAAGAGGTGATTTGTGATGGGTTTGATCTTACGGTGCTTGATCCCAGTGATAGAAGGGGAAACAACATGTATGTATCATTGCTATTAAGGATAACAAGATGGGGTGCATTTCTACATAAATAGATCTAGTCTACATCATGTCATCGTTCTTATTGCATTACTCTGTTTTTCCATGAACTTAATACACTAGATGCATGCTGGATAGCGGTCGATGTGTGGACTAATAGTAGTAGATGCAGGCAGGAGTCGGTCTACTAATCTTGGACGTGATGCCTATATAATGATCATTGCTTGGATATCGTCTTGAGTATTTGAAGTTCTATCAATTGCCCAACAATAATTGTTTTCCCACTATTTGCTATTTTTCTCGAGAGAAGCCACTAGTGAAACCTACGGCCCCCAGTCTCTTCTTTAATATATTTGCCTTTGCAATCTATTTTTATTTGCTTTTATTTTCAGATCTATTAAACCAAAAATATAAAAATACCTTGCTGCAATTTTTAGTAATTTATTTTATCTCGCGTTCCCGCGAGATCTATTTATCCAATCTACTACAATTTTACCTATCTTTTTACCCGTGAGGGATTGACAACCCCTCTCTTGCGTCGGGTTGCAAGTATTTGTTCTTTGTGTGCAGGAGCTGTTTACGTGGTGTTGCGTGGTTCTCCTACTGATTCGATAACCTTGGTCTCATCACTGGGGGAAATACCTACCGTTGTTGTGTTGCATCATCCCTTCCTCTTTGGGGAAATACCGACGTAGTTCAAGCAAACATCAATATGCCAAGGGGTTTAGCCCGTAGGGGGCGGGAACACGATCTCATTCATCCAGCTCTAAGGTTAGAACACAACTTACGATCTCGAGGTGGATCAAGATTGTACTCGATACATCTCCATCAATATATACAAGAGCAGGACGTAAGGTTTTACCTCCATTAACACTACTGGAATCAGGATCTTTGCCGTCAGCCGGCTCTTTGGCGTCCGCTAGCTGACGGCAAAGAACGTCTTTGCCATTAGGTAACGTAAAACTGACGGCAAAGAATGAGCTGACGGCAAAGACCACGTTTGTTGTCAGCCTGCTCTTTCCCGTCAGCTAGCTGACCGCATAAAAGCTTTGTCGTCCGCTAGCAAACGACAAAGAGGGTGGGTGGCCCACTAACGAGGATGACCTAATGGCCACTTTCTTTGTCGTCTGCGAGCAGACGGCAAAGAAAGTGGCCAACCTACCGGCCGTTTCCCCCGGCCCCATCCCACTAGATAGGCTCTTTGTCGTCTACTAGCAGACGGCAAAGAGCCATGACCTAACTAAAAAGCGGCCAGCGCCCGCGCCCCACCCCTCTCTCTCTCTCTCCCCCCTCTCTCTGTCTCTCCCCTCACCTCACCCGTGTCGCTGCCCCCATGCCCGAGCCGCCCTCTACCCCGACCCCCACCGCCTCCGACCCCCAAGGCGCCCTGCCCCGCTGCCCCGCCGCTCAAGCCGCCTGCCGCCTCCTCCACCACCGTCGGAGCCAAGGTGAGTTTTTTTTCTACTGTTCTTTGTTGTTTAGGTTTAGGTGTTATTAATAGGTTTAGGTTAGTGGTAGGTTTAGGTTAGTGCTAGGTTTAGGTTTAGATAGTTAGAAGAAGAAAGTTGAAAAAAAGAAGAATAAGTAGAAGAAGAGGAAAAAGGAAAAAAGGAAGAGGGTTGTGGATCGCCGGTCATAGAGGGGATAGATGGTGGAACCAGTGGGTCCCGACGCCGTCGCCCATGCCGAGAATCCCCGGTCCGAGTGCTGACCTGTCGACCGTGTGTTGCCCTACCAGAGGGTGCCCGGGGACAAGCGGGTTAGGGGGTTCCTTGACATCAATGGAACCCTAAATAGCAAGTATCGTCGGTGCGAGGTACATGTGGCCATTGGTGTCGAACACTACATCCACGTCCCACAAGTGACATCGGCGTCCGGTGTCCCGCAGCAACAGTTCTTGGGGTCAATGGCGGTCAAACACCTATGGAAATTTGTCTTGCAGCCTCTGCGATGACGATTAAAAGCCAAGTGTTGAAACTTGGAACACCCAAACTAACTCAAGTCGGTTTGGTTGTTTGAAGTTTCAAAACTTGGCTTTAATCCTCATCGCAGAGGCTGCCAGACAAATTCGCCAAGGTGTTCGACCATCATCGGCCCCCAGAACTATTGTTGCGGGGGCGCCAGGCGCCGGCGTCAGTTGTGGGACGTGGATATAGTGTTCAATGCCGACCGCCGCATGTATCTCGCTGATACGTCTCTAACGTATCTATAATTTTTTATTGTTCCATGCTATTATATTGCCCCTTTTGGATGTTTATGGGCTTTATTTTACACATTTATATCATTTTTGGGACTAACCTACTAACCGGAGGCCCAACCCGTATTGCTGTTTTTTTGCCTATTTCAGTATTTTGAAGAAAAGGAATATCAAACGGAGTCCAAACGGAATGAAACCTTCGGGAGCATGATTTTTGGAACGAACGTGATCCAGAGGACTTGGAGTGCAAGTCAAGAAGCAGCCGAGGACTCCATGAGATAGGAGGGCGCCCCTGTAACACCCCAAGGCCGACGCTCCAGATGTCGCCCAGTTATTTTGTTATCGCCGTGTGTTTCTTTTGTACTTGCTCTTTTATGTTTGCATTGCATCATGTCATCATGCCAGCATGTCATTTAATTTTTAAAACCTCAACTAAATAAATTGCATAGATGGTTGATCTATTTAAATCGAGGGAAGGGTGACTTCTCTTTATAACATATCCTCCCAATATTAGGGAGCTATATTAAAATATCCCGTTAACTTTGGAATCACCATAACACACTTGCAATTTAATTCTCATGCCTTTTGCTTCATGTTGTTCTCCAAACTTTCTCCATATTTGTTTCTCCATTTATCGAGGCTCCTCCTAAAGTCTCAACATTTTTGGACACTCCTAAATCCTAGACTCCATTCAAACTCCTTTGGCGAAGTTAAATAATTTTGGGTTTAACTTCGCCTATTTTGCTGGAACCACTTTTGTTGGGTTGGAAACATTCCATAAAGCCTTACAAAAATATCCCACCATTGTATTCTTCTCCATGGCCTCTTCTCTTGATTCTTTTTGGTCTCTCTCTATTTTTTCTGTAAGGAGTATATCAAGAGAGAGGGGAGCAGTGCATAGCCGAAGCCCGCTTAAGGCCCACCTGCGGCCTGACCTAGCCGGCCCAAGAGGCCTGCCCGATCTCCTCTTATCCGCCCACTCGCTCAACCCCTTCTCTCCTCGATCCCCATCTCCTTCCCCTGCTTGCGCCGCCAGAGAGGAGTGAGAGCCTCTCACTCGATCCCGCACGCAGGAGCCCCGCGCCCGATCCCCATCATCGCCGTCGTGCCCCGTCCATCAGGAACCATGCCCTCGTCCCGTCCCCTGCAACCTTCCTCCCGTGCCTCACGACCCCCTCGCACCGACCAGTGACCGCCGCTGCCTCCGTCGTCCCCTGGCCAAGCTGCTGCCATGTTCCGGCGCCGCCCTCTGCCTTCTCCTTGTCGCCTTGCAGTCGCCCACCTCCTGCAGGAGCCAGGGCCGCCGCCTCCTTTGGTTTGTCAAGATGCGTTCAACTTCGCACCAGGCCCCGATCTGGTTCAGATCTCCTCTGCTCCACCACCCAGCCACCAGTGTCCAAACCCCCTCGACCTCGTCGCCGACAGCACCAGCAGCTGTTGCACCCTCTCGCCGACACCGCGCCCGGATCTTCCCCGGCAATCCTCCTGCTCCGCCGGCCTGGTCCGCCTCGTCGCCGTCCTTCCAGCGCCGCCTCGAGCTCGTCATCGCCTTGCTTCGCCTCCTGGCATGCAACAACAGCGTCCACTTCGTCCCTCGTTGGCCTTCGACCCCTGCTCGACGCCAAGACCGCTGCTCCATGTCCCCGTGGACGCCAAGTTCTTTTCGGAGACCTCTCCAAGACCAAGATACACCAAGACCCGTTCGTGGATTTCGTCAAGTTCGAGCACCGTTGAACGAGGGTTTTTACCTTGCTCATTTTGGATGCGCCAAGTTCCTATTCGAAAGTACGTCTACATGGACAAGTACTGTGGCACCGAAGACTTTTGATGTGACAAGTCCCTCTCCAACATGTACATCTACACCGCCAAGACCGGACCGACAAGTACCCCGACGTTGCGTGTACCACTACCGTCGCCCCGAAGACGTTGGATTCATCAAGTTCCTTTCCGAAAACGAACGTGAACCACTACTTCCACTACCATCGCCGTGAACGACTACTTCCACGACGTCCGTGAACCACTACTTCCACTACCGTCGCGAGAATGACTACTTCCCACTACGACTCGTGTACCACTACTTCCCTCGACGAACTCGATTCGCCCTGAAATGCATGCTTCGAAGGTATAACCCCGAGACGATCAACCGTGGAACGTATACTTGTGTGTTGTATGCGATGCTCGAGTTTTGCACCATGATCGAATTGTCTTTGCACATTCCTCGTTTGCCATGCCACCATCATGTGGGACACCCGGATTCCGGGATCACTCCCCATCTCTTGCGTGTTCCACACATCCGCACACTTCTCGTTTGCATTGGTATCTCACTCAAGTTACCGGGGTCGAAATGTTGCTGTGGCATCATTTTCGTATTCGTTGCCGTGGCACCCCTTTCGTTCCGCCATGGTGACCAAATGCTTCATAACATGCTCATGTCAACATTTTCATAAAAATTGCATAAACTTGTATATGTCATCCGCATCATGATAAAAACATTTAAATGGTTAAAATTGTTGTTTGCTTTAAATTGCTAATGACATATGGGGATTTTCCGGAATTGTTATTTGTTATTTCCGGCCTCTTTTAAACTTGCCTAAATAGTTAGTTTATTTATGCTTCACCTCTTGCCATGTTTAACCACATTTAATATTGTTGTGTACCTAAACGAGAGTGAACTAAATAACTCGATGTGGTGTTTCGTCAGTATGCAACTCGTTGCATATTGAGCTCCACTTAATTGGTAGTATTGTTTGTTGCACTTTGCCATGCCATGCCTCTTTAAATCGGACATGCATCATACTTGATTGTGCATCATGCCATGTTTATGCTTGTGTGTTTACCATGTTGTATGCTTCTTTCCGGTTTGTTTCTCTCGTTAGCTTCGGTTTCGTTCCGGAGTTGTGAGGATTCGTTCGACTACGTCCGTTTGTCTTCTTCATGGACTCATTCTTCTTCCTTGCGGGATCTCAAGCAAGATGACCATTACCTTCGATATCACTTCTATATTTGCTTTCTAGTTGCTTCGTTCTATCGCTATGTTGCGCTACCTATCACTTGCTTTACCATGCCTCCCAAATTACCATGTTAGCCTCTAACCTTTTCACCCTTCCTAGCAAACCGTTGTCTGGCTATGTTACCGCTTTTGCCTAGCCCCTCTTATAGCATTTCTAGTTGCAGGTGAAGTTGAAGATTGCCCCATGATGGACAGGATTATGTTGGGATATCACAATATCTCTTATTTAATTATGCATCTATATACTTGGTAAAGGGTGGAAGGCTCGGCCTTATGCCTGGTGTTTTGTTCCACTCTTTCCGCCCTAGTTTTCGTCATACCGGTGTTATGTTCCTTGATTTTGCGTTCCTTACGCGGTTGGGTGATTTATGGGACCCCCTTGACAGTTTGCTTTGAATAAAACTCCTCAAGTGAGGCCCAACCTTGGTTTTAACATTTGCCACCTAAGCCTTTTTCCCTTGGGTTCTGCAGACTCAAGGGTCATCTTTATTTACCCCCCCCCCCCCCCGGGCCAGTGCTCCTTCGAGTGTTGGTCTGAACCGGGCAGACTGCGGGGCCACCACAAGGCAACTCGAGGGATGGTTTTACTCATAGGCTGACCTATCCGTTGTGCCCTGAGAACAAGATATGTGCAGCTCCTATCGGGATTTGTCGGCACATCAGGCGGCTTTGCAGGTCTTGTTTTACCATTGTCGAAATGTCTTGTAAACCGGGATTCTGAGACTGATCGGGTCTTCCTGGGAGAAGGAATATCCTTCGTTGACCGTGAGAGCTTATAATGGGCTAAGTTGGGACACCCCTGCAGGGTATAAACTTTCGAGAGTCGTGCCCGCGGTTATGTGGCAGATGGTAATTTGTTAATGTCCGGTTGTAGATAACTTGACACCAAATCTGAATTAAAATGCATCAACCGCGTGTGTAGCCGTGATGGTCTCTTTTCGGCGGAGTACGAGAAGTGAACACGGTTTTGGATTATGTTTGACTTAAGTAGGAGTTCAGGATCACTTCTAGCTTCTCGACCGTTCCGTTGCTTCTCTTCTCGCTCTTATTTGCGTATGTTAGCCACCATATTTGCTTAGAGCTTGCTGCAACTCCACCTCATTACCATTTCCTACCCATAAGCTTAAATAGTCTTAATCTCACAGGTTTTGAGATTGCTAAGTCCTCGTGACTCACCAGATACTATCACAATAGTTGCAGGTGCCGATGATACCAGTGCAGGTGATGCAACCGAGCTCAGATGGGAGCTCAACAAAGATCTTGGTCGTTGCTATGTTTCGTTTCATGTTGATCAGTAGTGGAGCCCAGTTGGGACGATCGGGGATCTAGCAGTTGGGTTATCTTCTTTTCTTTTGGCTTCGTCCGTAGTCGGACTATGTGTGTACTCTGAATGATGTATGATTTATTTGCTCATTGTGTGAAGTGGCGATTGTAAGCCAACTCTTTATCCCATTCTTGTTCATTACATGGGATTGTGTGAAGATGACCCTTCTTGCGACAAAACCACCATGAGGTTATGCCTCTAAGTCATGCTTCGACACGTGGGAGATACAGCCGCATCGTGGGTGTTACAAGTTGGTAATCAGAGCCATCCCCGATTTAGGAGCCCCCTGCTTGATCGAATCGCTGGCGTTGTTGAGTCTAGAACAAAAATGTTTTGAGTCTTAGGATTATATATATCGGAGAGTAGGATTCTTTTTACTCCTCAGTCCCTTCGTCGCTCTAGTGAGGCCTACCGATGTAGATGTTTTGACTTTCCTCTCCTCAAATTTCACTAATTTTTTTATTAGGATCACGCGGGTATCTTGGGATCGTTCCGATATTCTTATGACGAGAACATTGTTCTTGGTGCTTCCTGACATTTAGGGGTTGTGGCAGTGTCCCGGGGAGTTGAGCTCCGAGGTGTTGTCGTCATAATTTTATCGTTGCAGTTCTAGAATACCTGAGTTTTGCCGACATCGAAAATCTCTTTTATGCAGTTGTTGGTGAGATAACCTCGACGCCACCCAGTACTGGGGTGGGAGTTCGGGAGTATTGCCATAGCTCGTATAACGGATGCTTTTCGAAGGTTGAGGTACATGATTTCTGGAGTTTTCTTGGTTATGTGTTGACGGATGGATACATCTTGGATGTAGGTATTGTTAGTTTTGGGTGAGATATATATTGCTTCCCCTGTATCCCCAACACCAGATTGCATAACCAGAAAGTTTCGGGAGTTTTATAGGTGGGAATTCAAGTAGCTCTAGTTTTTTTTCCGACAGATGCATGATATGAGATTGGGGTTCGACGTCTAGTGGTCCGCCTATCCACGGTCGTTTTTGCAGTGGTCTCGTTGTGTCTTAAAGAACCCTTGGCTATGCTGGTTCGGGGACACTTCGTATGTCATGTGCACTTCCTTGTACATGATGGTGTTGTACGTTCGAGCCCGTGTGGGCCCCACCACGAAAACTTCGGACGAAATCTCTATCATATGTTTGTTCCGGCTTAGTCTGCAAGCCAAATCCTTTCTTTTGTTTTGAGTTGTGGTATTCGAGTTGCTTCGATGTCAAGTGTTGATCCATACCTTCCCCAAATGGTGTTCTCATATTTCCATGGGAGTGCTAATCCTTCTTGATCATTGAGGTCGTCATGTTAATTCTTTTCCAACCGGTGTGCTTCTTTTCAAGTGGGTCCGATCATTTCAACATTTGTGAGATCAATTCTAAGTTTTCTCAATGGTGTTTGTTCCATCTGTCCCAAGTTGCCTTTGTTTTCCCGCCCTCCCACCCTTAACTTCAAGGACTCAAATTTCTTAATCGGGTATCCATTTTATTGATGAGAAGTCTCTCCATTCTTTTCCGTCAATGTTCTTATCCGGTGATTCTCAGGAAGATGCTAAGGAAGCTACAAGTTCATCATTCTTTGTTCTATTTTCTTCTTCGGTGGATTCAATTCAAGCTTTCAGTGTTGATCATATTCCTTTCCTCGTGTCAATTGCTTTGTCATGTTTGGTGCACCTCTTAATTACTCACCTTCCTCCATTTCTTCTCCGAAGTGCTTAAGATTATCTCAGAAGATTCAAGTTTCTATTCTTAATCCTTTCTAGCTATTTCGAGGTTGTTATCTCATTCAAGCCATTTAATTTAACCGTTGCAATCTCCCTTTCAAGTAATCATTTCAACGGTGTTTCTCTTGAGTGGGCCCTAACCCACAGGTCTTTTCCCAGGATCTTTCCTGACTCTCCTAATTTTCCCGGAGCTATTCCCAAATTCACTTCAAAGTTTGATGTAAGAATGAATTTTCATCAGTCATATTCTTTCTCCAAGATCGCTTTCAAAATATTTTCATCGTTGGTTTATCATTTCTATTCTTCTTTGTTCCGAAGTGCCTCAACAATTTTGGTGGTTCTCGTCATCATTCTCAGCATGTGAAGACCGAAGAAGAGTTCCTCTTAAATCCTTACCCGTTCTTCCAAAGATTTGTGGTTCTAGCTTCATGCCATCCTCATAATTGTTTTCGATTGTGAGAATTCTTTTCACCCATCCGGAGCAATTCAGGAGTCTTTTCAGTTTCATTCTCCGGAGCCAATCATCTCGGAATTATTCATTCTCAGCTTTCAACTCTCGTTCTTGAATTCTTCCGGTGCATCGTCCAAATATCCTCTAATCAGTTCATGATCTCTTCGTTCTCTTGTATCTAAATCCCCTCAAGTATCTTCATTCGTTTTCCAATTCTTCCCGGTGATTTGTGCCTTTGTTACTTTCATTTTCAATTCTTACGGTGGTTCGTTCAAGATTTCACTTCGTTCGTTATCATATCAATTCATTCATTGTTTCCAAATCCCACCAGTGGTTCCATCTATACCTTCTCAAGTTTACGCTATATCTCTCTTAATCCTTTCTACGACAATAAGTAGTATGCCAAATCCGTTGCTTGTCATCAATTTAAATTGGTGAAGGATACGCATAACGTAATTCTTATTATTGTTTCACCCAAGTGATCTAGTTTCTTCGTTCCAGAGTTGTTCATCATGTCACATTTCTCGGTTCGAGATGCTTCATCTTTTCTTTTCCGGAGTTCCAAGTTTTTCCGCATTATCTTGTCGTGAAGCTCCATCTAAATCATCGCAAGGCTTCAGTATGCGGATTTGAACTATTGTCCCATTTGCAAGTCATCCAGGTATGTTGTGGTAGACAACGGTATGGGTGACAAGATGCAGACCAAAATCCCTGTTAATGTTCTTCGGTATATGTCAATCATACCAAGACTTCAACGTCTTTTCATGGTCAAAGAGATAGCCAGACAGATGACATGGCACAAAATGGGCAAAAGAACCCAACTAAATGCAAATGGGAAGCTAATGATGGTGCACACATCGGACGGTGAAGCGTGGAAGCGCTTTGATGCATTACATGACAACAAAGCGACAGATCCGAGGCATCCTCGAGTCGCCGTCAGCACAGATGGGTTCAGTGTGTTTGGTCTAACGGCAGTCCAATACAGTTGTTGGCCCGTTTTTGTCATTCTACTCAATCTCCCCCCGGACAGACTATGCAAAGAAAGAACATTTTCCTGACGTTGATAATTCCAGGGCCCATCTATCCGAGGAAGAATATGAATGTGTACATGCAGCTGCTGAAGGACGAATTTCAAGAAGCCTGGGATAATGGGTTCAAGACATACGACACCTTTAGCAAACAAAACTTCATAATGTGTGTCTGGTACATGTACTCGACACATGACTTGCCGGCGTATGCGCTATTCGTTGGCTGGTGTGTGCATGGAAGGTTCCCTTGCCCCACATGCAAGGGAGCTCTTCAGTTTCATTGGCTTCAGGCTGGTCGCAAGTTTTCTTGCTTTGATTTGCATAGACAGTTCCTGGATCCTCGCCATAAGTTTAGGAAAGACAAGCAGAACTTCATCAAAGGTAGAGTTGTCAAAAACTCTGCACTGCCTCCATTGACAGGACAAGAGATCCTAGATCACTTAAATGCTCTCGAGCTAGATCCAGAGCATCCAGGGTATTTCAAGGGGTATAATTCGGAACACGCCTGGACTACAAGACATGCTTGTGGGATCTACCTTATTCAAAGACCTCCTTTGCCCACATAACATCGGCATGATGCACACTGAAAAGAATATTGCCAAGGCCCTTTTTGGTACATTGTTCAGTATAGTGGGGAAGTAAAAGGATAATCCTAAGTCTAGAGTCGATCAGGAGGCTCTATGTGATAGACCGTTACAAAACATGCGATAACCGAAAGGAAAGCAGAACTAGATGAAGCCAAAGGCATGGTTCAATCTTGGAAGGCCAGCTATGAGGGAAATTAACTTGTGGGTGAAAATGCAGTTGATGTTCCCCGATGGGTATGCAGCGAATCTAAAGAGGGGAGCGAGTCTTGAAAAATTGAAGATATTTGGTCTCAAGAGTCATGATTGGCACATATGGATTGAGTGGGTAATGCCGGTGATGTTGCGTGGCTTCATCCCTGAGGATGAATGGCTAGTACTGGCAGGGTTGAGCTATTTCTTCCATGTTCTTTGTGCAAAAGAACTATCGCCTGGCCTGCTAGAAGAAGTGGAAGAGTTGGCGCCGGAGTTGCTCTGCAAGTTAGACAAGACATTTCCGCCGGGCTTCTTTAATCCAATGCAGCACTTGATTTTGCATCTCCCAACCGAGGCAAGATTGGGGGGCCGTGCAAAATCGTTGGTGCTACGCAACTGAGAGGATGCAGAAGACGCTTCGAGCAAAATGTAGAAATAAACGTAGAAGTGAAGCGTCGATGGCCGAGGCATTCATTACTGAGGAGGCGGCAAACTTTGTGATAGCACACTACAAAGCCAAAAATCGTCATTTGCATAATCTGAAGCCTCGGTACAATGCTGACAACCCTAAAAAGGGTGGATCCAACCTCAGCCTATTCAAAGGGGATCTCGCACCAACCGGTGCTTCTAATTCCTTAACGTTGGATGTCGAAGAATGGCGGACCATTTCATTGTATATGTTCAACAACCTAATGGAAGTGTGGCCGTACATCAAGTAAGTTCTCAGTATATTGTTTCATAACTTCTAATTCCTTTGAACTGCTCTTATTCCCGGATAAATTTGATATAGTCGATACGTCGCCCAATTCTCGTATGGAGCGGTGATCCCAAAGGATTCCGTCGAAGAGTACGAGCTTCTGGCAAAGCATGGAGGCGGCTATCCCGGTTTCATCTATTGGTTCAAACGTAATTTCGATTAGACCATTTCATTTCTTCGTCTAATTTGTGGCTAATGCAAAAATCCCTTTTATATTAAACTTGTAGGCTAATTCAGAGTTTATGGACGCCGAATTGAGACAAGTCGCTAATGGTTTTGACTTTAAGGTCCATTCATTTGACAAATACGACATCAACGAGTATCGCTTTCATACCTACGGCAAAGAGCTATCTATGGCCGACCGAAATTCTATAAATTATTGTGTCTCTGCTATCGGCGAAGGAGATACCGGGTATTATGGAAGAGTTAAAGCAATTTATGAACTTCAATTCTATGGTGCAAACCCACCAAACGTCGTAGTCTTCAAATGTTATTAGTTCCAGCCGAAGGAGACTAGAAGGACTCATGAACATATAGGGCTAGTGGAAATCAAACAAGGCACCCATTTGGATGTTTCGGATGTATATATTATGGCTCAACAGGCAACCCAAGTTTTCTATCTGCCGTGGGCCTGTCAAAGTGATCCAAATCTCAATGGTTGGGATGTCATTTATGAAGTGCTGCCACGTGTTAGACCACCTCCACCCCCCCAATGAAGAGGACTATGAACCTCACATTAACCCAGACACATATGAAGGAGAATTCTTCCAAGAAACACGTCTTTCCGAAAAACGTTTCAAGAACCGCTCTACTTCACCCTAGAACATTGAAGTAGACACCGACAGTGAACACGACTTCACCCCTCAGCCAGAACAAGAAGAGCCTGAGCTAGAAGAGGTTACTATTGCGGATGACCTGTCAATGCTTGATCGATTACGTAAAGGTGGCCTTCCACATGATGATGCATTTATTAATAATGATGATGAGCACATCATTACTGATAGTGATGATGATGGTGCATTTATTGATCCCGAAGCATTTATTGAACCCGACGATCCAGATTATTATTAGGTATTTAGTTTTTTATGTTGTACTTGATTTATATAGTTACTTGTATGATTGTATGATTTATATAGTTACTTGTATAATTTTCTTACTTTGTATGATTGTTTGTTATACATAGTGCCATGGTCTTGATATCCGTCCACGTCGGCCCTCGCCCGCTTTATGATTCAGATGTGGTAAATTCTCTTTTATAACTATTTGTTGCATTTCGCATTTATGACAATTATGGCCATCAAGTTGACATAGAGATATTTTAATCTAGGAGGTATGTGAACCGAAATTTGCAACTGACCCTCTTGTCAAGAAGTTAAATTTAGTTGAAAAAGAAAATGAGTATTTGAAAGAAAAAATTGAAAGAATTGAAGAAGAGAAGATGAAATTGGAGTTGTATGTTGCCGATGTTGTCGATGATCACAAGATGAAGATGAATGCAATGCGCTTGAAGATGGATGCAATGCACTTGAAGATTAAGAAGATTAGGAAATATTCCATTGATAATGAGGCTTGGTATCATTATGTCGTTGGATCAATTGTTACCTTAGTTACGATCTTCATCGCATTTGTTGTGATGAGGGTAAGTTTTCTCTAGTGTTTTGCTTAACAAATGCATACTTAGCTTTTTTCCTCCTAAATGGCATAATTACCTAAGTTAGATAAAAATGAGCTATACTTACGTAAGTTGGCTCAAATGGCATCATCACCTAGGTTAGCACAAAAATAAACTATACTTACCTTATTTTTCTCCAAATTGAAATAATAAGTTTACCATTTTGTCTAGGATAACTCTAAAATGACCTACACTTACCATTTTGTCCTCTCAAATGGATAAATATGCTTACTTAGCTCAAAGATGGCATAACTACCTAGGTTAGCTCAAAAATGACCTATACTTAGCTTCTTCAATTCATTTATGACATACTTAGCATACTTAGGTCAAAAATGGCATGATAATCTTTGTTACCTCCAAAATGACATAGACTTAGCTTATTTTCCTCGAAAATGACATAATAACCTTACTAAGCTCCAAAATGGCCTATTTACTTAGCTTAGCTCTAAATGACCTACACTTAGCATTTTTACCTAGCTTAGCTAAAAAATGGCATTTTACCTACCTTAGTTAGAAGAAGAAGATAAACAAGACGAGAGGAGAAAAAGAAAGAGAAGAAAAATTCGTCTTCTTCTTCTTCTAGCTAGTCTTCTTCTATTCGTCTTCTTCTTCTTCTTCTTCTTCTTCTTCTTCTAACTTTCTTCTTTCCCAATTTGCAGATTTTCTTTAGATGAGGAAGCTTGCGTTGATGGATTCTACTCTTCTCTTTGTGCTTCCTTTTTGTTTTGATTTTGTAGGATGAACAATGTGAAACTTGCTACCTATATATGTATGTATGGATGAAACCATTGTATGCTTGTTGTTGGATATGTTGGCTAGCTATATATGTTGCATATGGACTTTTGATTTGGTATGTATATGTGTTGGATGATCATATCGATATGGCAGGGATATGATTTGGTATGTATATGTGTTGGTATGCTTGTTGAAAGTATTTTCATATGTGTATATATATATATATATATGTGTGTGTGTGTGTGTGTGTGTGTGTGTGAAATTCTGTGAAATTGATTGAATTTAAGAAAAATGGAAAAAATAGGGGCTATACAGGCACTTTGTCATCCGCTAGCGAACGACAAAGCATGCCACGTGTCAGCTACCTGGGGGGCTCTGGGCTTGGGCGCTTTGTCATCTGTTGGCAAACGACAAAGCATGCCGTTAACCTCTTAACGGACCTAAGCTGCCACGTGTGCCGTCCAGGTCCTTTGCCGTCAGCTGGCGGATGGCAAAGACCTTTGCATCTTTGTTGTCCGCCAGCAGAAGGCAAAGAGCCCTTTGTTGTAGTCTGTTCAGCCGGATGTGTTGCCATCTACTGGCTGACGGCAAAGGCCTTTGCCGTCCGCCAGGCATGCCTTTGCCGTCAGCCATGGCAAATTGCAAAGTTCCTGATTCCTGTAGTGTAAGAGGGCCCGGACCTGGGTAAATACTGTCTCCCTTGTTCCTATTACCATCTACCCGAGATCCACAGCTCGGAACCCCCTACCCCAAGGTCTGCCAGTTTTTACACTAACAGTTAGTCTGCGAAATGCAATGTCATCAATCACCAAAATCACTTAGAGAGACATGCCCTAACACGCGATACCCCACCAATTACCTATGCTGGCCTCCCTCACCTAGTATAACTCATGTTTGCACGCCTCCTCAATTAGATACTTATAATTTTACTAATTGGGTTTTTTTCTTATGAAGTCTCATATTAGCAGCTCTTCGACTCAATTGTCGAGAATCATTGAAGAAAGATGAACCCCTTTGATCCAAGAAACTTGTCTCCAAGAGAAGAAGTGGACAAACAACTCAATGTGTTCACTTTGTTCACCATTCAGGAATCTTTGTCAACCAAACACCTTCCCCACATCCATCCCTTTGTGACCGCAACCCTATCAATGGAGGACAAAAGAGGCCCAATGACCATAGGGCAGCCCAAGCCTGCAACTCTATGTTCACGGATAATTTGAATCACAACGCTAGCTTGTGGAACAGGAACGTAGACTCCTTTTCGTATTAGACTAGGAAACCGTTTGTATATGTCATGTATAAACCGACCCTAGTTGTTACTACACGTAGGATAAGGAAACTCGTAAACCACCTTCCACTTGTAACCCTACCTCAACTGCCTATACAAGGTCTAGCGAGACCCCCTAATAGGCACCAAAGAACATATGAATGATCAACTCCTATACGATCTTGTGATCGTCTCCTTTTAAACACAAATCCTAGTTCTCATACAAGGCGGGATCATCAGTACAGAAAACCAAGAAGTAGGGTATTACCTCGACCTTAGGGCCTAGACCTAGGTAAATCGTCCTTGTGCACACCATCTAGTTCTCTCACACACCCGCTTTCCTTAGATGGATATTATCGAGGAAAAACCACGATAGCCAGTTTCTCGACACCTTCAACACCGCGGAGGAGGTTGGGCACGTGTACACAATCTCTACAGGGATATCCTCATCCCTCCCATTAGGGTTGTTTCCCATGACAATGATAAGGAGCACCGCCGGGCTGAGACGCAGGGCAATACCGAGGCCGACGATGAGGTCTTTTTGGCGAACATCGTCGAGGCGACATAACCCCTCATCGAAAACATAGCATCTTCGAGTCGAAGGAGTCGGGGCGCAAGAAATTGTAGGAGGCCGAGGAGGAATGAAAGAAGAATGCCAAGATCAACCAGATATTCGTTCAGTTGGAGGTTGAGCTCTCCAAGGAGCACGAGGTGAAGCCGTGCAGTAGGTCTGCTGCTAATGACCACGAGACCGGACCCTCCGACGTTGGGATGATGGACATCTCCGAACAGGGCTTGGACAACCGTCTATGAAAATGTATTGTTAAGGATCTATGAATTATAATCGTAGTACTGTTTAGGTTTATGTCTTTTCATGTTTAGTGTGCAACTTTTTACTAATGGAGTTCAAAATATGTAACGAATTTATGTGCTTTACTGGAAGAGCAGATTCCTTTTGAAAATGCTAAAAATATGATCTAAGATTTTTAGACATGGCAAATCCAGCGTTTTTCATGGCAATTTATATTGGCGCGGGTATGCCAAATTTAGTTTACAAGCACGATAATGTCTTGGCAAAAAGATAAAAATAAAAATTGAACTGAGACAAATTTGCCACGCTCATCAACGAAACTTGTCATACTCAGTGAACATAATTTGTCATGAAAAATATTTGTTTTGCCATGCCTAAAAATCTGACTTTTGGATCCAATATTTTTTATGACCAAAAACCTTCTCTCTGTTGGGGAACGTTGCAGAAAATTAAAAATTTTCCTACGGTTTCACCAAGATCCATCTATGAGTTCATCTAAGCAACGAGTCAAGGGAATGAGTTTGCATCTACATACCACTTGTAGATCGCGTGCGGAAGCGTTCAAGGGAAGGGTGATGATGGAGTCGTACTCGACGTGATTTAGATCACCGATGACCAAGTGCCGAACGGACAGGACCTCCGCGTTCAACACACGTACGGGACAGATGACGTCTCCTCCGTCTTGATCCAGCAAGGAGGAACGAGAGGTTGAGGAAGACAGCTCCAACGGCAGCACGACAGCGTGGTGTTGGTGGAGAAGCAGCACTCCGGCAGGGCTTCGCCAAGCTCGTGGCGGAGGAGGATAGGTGTTGGGGAGGGGAGGGGATGCGCCTTGGTTGTGTGTTGCAGCCCTCCCCTCACCCCTCTATTTATAGGGGAAGGGGCAAGGGGGGCCGGCCCCTCTAGATGGGATCTAGAGGGGGGCGGCAACTAGGGAGGGGGGACTAGCCCCCCAAGCAAAGGGGGCGCCCCCCTCTAGGGTTCCCCCCCCCCAACCCTAGCCGCATGGGCCCAAGGGGGGGCGCGCCCAGCCCTCCAGGGGCTGGTGCCCTGCCCCACGTGGCCCATGTGTCCCACCAAGAGGGGTGGCCCCTCCCGGTGGACGCCCGGAACCCCTCCGGTGGCCCCGGTACAATACCGATATGCCCCGAAACTTTCCGGTGTCCGCATGACAACTTCCCATATATAAATCTTTACCTCCGGACCCTTCCGGAACTCCCCGTGACGTCCGGGATCTCATCCGGGACTCCGAACAACATTCGGTAATCACATACAAGTCTTCCTAATAACCCTAGAGTCACCGAACCTTAAGTGTGTAGACCCTACGGGTTCGGGAGACACGCAGACATGATCGAGACGGCTCTCCGATCAATAACCAACAGCGGGATCTGGATACCCATGTTGGCTCCCACATGCTCCTCGATGATGTCATCGGATGAACCACGATGTCGAGGATTCAAGCAACCCCGTATACTATTCCCTTTGTCAATCGGTACGTTACAAGCCCGAGACTCGATCGTCGGCATCCCAATACCTCGTTCAGTCTCGTTACCGGCAAGTCACTTTACTCATACCGTAATGCATGATACCGTGACCAAACACTTGGTCACTTTGAGCTCATTATGATGATGCATTACCGAGTGGGCCCAGAGATACCTCTCCGTCATACGGAGTGACAAATCCCAGTCTCGATCCGTGTCAACCCAACAGACACTTTCGGAGATACCTGTAGTGCACCTTTATAGTCACCCAGTTACGTTGTGACGTTTGGTACACCCAAAGCACTCCTACGGTATCCGGGAGTTACACGATCTCATGGTCTAAGGAAGAGATACTTGACATTGGAAAAGCTCTAGCAAAACGAACTACACGATCTTGTGCTATGCTTAGGATTGGGTCTTGTCCATCACATCATTCTCCTAATGATGTGATCCCATTGTCAACGACATCTAATGTCCATAGTCAGGAAACCATGACTATCTATTGACCAACGAGCTAGTCAACTAGAGGCTTACTAGGGATGTATTGTGGTCTATGTATTCACACGTGTATTATGATTTCCGGATAATACAATTATAGCATGAATAAAAGACAATTATCATGACCAAGGAAATATAATAATAATGCTTTTATTATTGCCTCTAGGGCATATTTCCAATAGTCTCCCACTTGCACTAGAGTCAATAATCTAGTTACATTGTGATGAATCGAACACCCATAGAGTTCTGGTGTTGATCATGTTTTGCTCGCGAGAGAGGTTTAGTCAACAGATCTGTGACATTCAGATCCGTATGTACTTTGCAAATATCTATGTCTCCATCTTGAACATTTTCACGGATGGAGTTGAAACGACGCTTGATGTGCCTGGTCTGCTTGTGAAACCTGGGCTCCTTGGCAAGGGCAATAGCTCCAGTGTTGTCACAGAAGAGTTTGATCGGCCCCGACGCATTGGGTATGACTCCTAGGTCGGTGATGAACTCCTTCACCCAAATAGGTTCATGCACTGCCTCCGAGGCTGCCATGTACTCTGCTTCACATGTAGATCCCGCCATGACGCTCTGCTTGCAGCTACACCAGCTTACTGCTCCACCATTCAACATATACACGTAACCAGTTTGTGACTTACAGTCATCTAGATCTGTGTCAAAGCTAGCGTCGACGTAACCCTTTACGACGAGCTCTTCGTCAGCTCCATAAACGAGAAACATGTCCTTTGTCCTTTTCAGGTACTTCAGGATATTCTTGACCGCTGTCCAGTGATCCTTGCCGGGATTACTTTGGTACCTTCCTACCAAACTTACGGCAAGGTTTACATCAGGTCTGGTACACAGCATGGCATACATAATAGATCCTATGGCTGAAGCATAGGGGATGACACTCATCTCTTCCTTATCTTTTGCCGTGGTCGGGCATTGAGCCGAGCTCAATCTCACACCTTGCAATACAGGCAAGAACCCCTTCTTGGACTGATCCATTTTGAAATTTTTCAAAATCTTATCAAGGTATGTGCTTTGTGAAAGACCTATGAGGCGTCTCGATCTATCTCTATAGATCTTGATGCCTAATATATAAGCAGCTTCTCCAAGGTCCTTCATTGAAAAACACTTATTCAAGTAGGCCTTAATGCTGTCCAAAAGTTCTATATCATTTCCCATCAAAAGTATGTCATCTACATATAATATGAGAAATGCTACAGAGCTCCCACTCACTTTCTTGTAAACGCAGGCTTCTCTATAAGTCTGCATAAACCCAAACGCTTTGATCATCTCATCAAAGCGAATGTTCCAACTCCGAGATGCTTGCACCAGCCCATAAATGGATAGCTGGAGCTTGCATACTTTGTCAGCATTCTTAGGATCGACAAAACCCTCCGGCTGCATCATATACAGTTCTTCCTTAAGATGGCCATTAAGGAATGCCGTTTTGACGTCCATCTGCCATATCTCATAATCATAGTATGCGGCAATTGCTAACATGATTCGGACAGACTTAAGCTTCGCTACGGGAGAGAAAGTCTCATCATAGTCAATCCCTTGAACTTGCCGATAACCCTTAGCGACAAGTCGAGCTTTATAGATGGTGACATTTCCATCCGCGTCCGTCTTCTTCTTAAAGATCCATTTGTTTTCTATCGCTCGCCGATCATCGGGCAAGTCAGTCAAAGTCCATACTTTGTTTTCATACATGGATTCTATCTCGGATTTCATGGCTTCTAGCCATTTGTTGGAATCTGGGCCCGTCATTGCTTCTTCATAGTTCGAAGGTTCACCGTTGTCCAACAACATGATTTCTAGGACAGGGTTGCCGTACCACTCTGGTGCGGAACGTGTCCTTGTGGACCTACGAAGTTCAGTAGCAACTTGATCCGAAGTACCTTGATCATCATCATTATTTTCCTCTTCAGTTGGTGTAGGCATCACAGGAACATTTTCCTGAGCTGCACTACTATCCCGTTCAAGAGGTAGTACTTCATCGAGTTCTACTTTCCTCCCACTTACTTCTTTCGAGAGAAACTCTTTTTCCAGAAAGGATCCATTCTTGGCAACAAAGATCTTGCCCTCGGATCTTAAGTAGAAGGTATACCCAATGGTTTCTTTAGGGTATCCTATGAAGAAACATTTTTCTGACTTGGGTTCGAGCTTTTCAGGTTGAAGTTTCTTGACATAAGCATCACATCCCCAAACTTTTAGAAACGACAGCTTAGGTTTCTTCCCAAACCATAATTCATATGGTGTCGTCTCAACGGATTTAGACGGTTCCCTATTTAAAGTGAATGTAGCTGTCTCTAGAGCGTATCCCCAAAATGATAGCGGTAAATCGGTAAGAGACATCATAGATCGCACCATATCCAATAGAGTGCGATTACGACGTTCGGACACACCGTTACGCTGAGGTGTTCCAGGCGGCGTGAGTTGTGAAACGATTCCACATTTTCTTAAGTGTGTACCAAATTCGTGACTTAAATATTCTCCTCCACGATCCGATCGTAAGAATTTTATCTTTCGGTCACGTTGATTCTCTACTTCATTCTGAAATTCCTTGAACTTTTCAAAGGTCTCAGACTTGTGTTTCATCAAGTAGACATACCCATATCTACTCAAGTCATCAGTGAGAGTGAGAACATAACGATATCCTCCGCGAGCCTCAACGCTCATTGGACCGCACACATCGGTATGTATGATTTCCAACAAGTTGGTTGCTCGCTCCATTGTTCCGGAGAACGGGGTCTTGGTCATTTTGCCCATGAGGCATGGCTCGCACGTGTCAAATGATTCATAATCGAGAGACTCTAAAAGTCCATCAGCATGGAGCTTCTTCATGCGCTTGACACCAATGTGACCAAGGCGGCAGTGCCACAAGTATGTGGGACTATCGTTATCAACTTTACATCTTTTGGTATTCACGCTATGAATATGTGTAACATTACGTTCGAGATTCATTAAGAATAAACCATTGACCATCGGGGCATGACCATAAAACATATCTCTCATATAAATAGAACAACCATTATTCTCGGATTTAAATGAGTAGCCATCTCGTATTAAACGAGATCCAGATACAATGTTCATGCTCAAACTTGGCACTAAATAACAATTATTGAGGTTTAAAACTAATCTCGTAGGTAAATGTAGAGGTAGCGTGCCGACGGCGATCACATCGACCTTGGAACCATTCCCGACGCGCATCGTCACCTCGTCCTTCGCCAGTCTCCGCTTATTCCGCAGCTCCTGCTGTGAGTTACAAATGTGAGCAACGGCACCGGTATCAAATACCCAGGAGTTACTACGAGTACTGGTAAGGTACACATCAATTACATGTATACCAAATATACCTTTAGTGTTGCCGGCCTTCTTGTCCGCTAAGTATTTGGGGCAGTTCCGCTTCCAGTGACCCTTCCCTTTGCAATAAAAGCACTCAGTTTCAGGCTTGGGTCCATTCTTTGACTTCTTCCCGGCAACTGGCTTACCGGGCGCGGCAACATCTTTGCCGTCCTTCTTGAAGTTCTTCTTACCCTTGCCCTTCTTGAACTTAGTGGTCTTATTGACCATCAACACTTGATGTTCTTTTTTGATTTCAACCTCTGCTGACTTCAGCATTGAAAATACTTCAGGAATGGTCTTCACCATCCCCTGCATATTGTAGTTCATCACAAAACTCTTGTAGCTTGGTGGGAGCGACTGAAGGATTCTGTCAATGTCCGCCTCATCCGGGAGGTTAATGTCCAACTGGGACAGGCGGTTGTGCAACCCAGACATTTTGAGTATATGCTCACTGACAGAACTATTTTCCTCCATCTTACAACTATAGAACTTGTCGGATACTTCATATCTCTCGACCCGGGCATGAGCTTGGAAAACTAGTTTCAGTTCCTCGAACATCTCATATGCTCCGTGTTGCTCAAAACGCTTTTGGAGCCCCGGTTCTAAGCTGTAAAGCATGCCGCACTGAACGAGGGAGTAATCATCAGCACGAGACTGCCAAGCATTCATAATGTCTTGGTTCTCTAGGACGGGAGCGTCACCTAGCGGTACTTCTAGGACATATTGTTTCCTGGCAGCTATGAGGATGATCCTCAGGTTCCGGACCCAGTCCGTATAGTTGCTGCCATCATCTTTCAGCTTGGTTTTCTCTAGGAACGCGTTGAAGTTCATGTTGACATGAGCGTTGGCCATTTGATCTACAAGACATATTTGCAAAGGTTTTAGACTAAGTTCATGATAATTAAGTTCATCTAATCAAATTATTGTAATGAACTCCCACTCAGATTAGACATCCCTCTAGTCATCTAAGTGTTACACGATCCGAGTCGACTAGGCCGTGTCCGATCATCACGTGAGACGGACTAGTCATCATCTGTGAACATCTTCATGTTGATCATATCTTCCATACGACTCGTGTTCGACCTTTCGGTCTCCGTGTTCCGAGGCCATGTCTGTACATGCTAGGCTCGTCAAGTTAACCCTAAGTGTTTTGCATGTGTAAAACTGTCTTACACCCGTTGTATGTGAACGTAAGGATCTATCACACCCGATCATCACGTGGTGCTTCGAAACGACGAACTTTAGCAACGGTGCACAGTTAGGGGAGAACACTTCTTGAAATTGTTGTAAGGGATCATCTTATTTACTACCGTCGTTCTAAGTAAACAAGATGCATAAACATAATAAACATCACATGCAATTATATAGTAGTGACATGATATGGCCAATATCATATAGCTCCTTCGATCTCCATCTTCGGGGCTCCATGATCATCTTCGTCACTGGCATGACACCATGATCTCCATCATCATGATCTCCATCATTGTGTCTTCATGAAGTTGTCACGCCAACGACTACTTCTACTTCTATGGCTAACGCGTTTAGCAATAAGTAAAGTAATTTACATGGCGTTCTTCAATGACACGCAGGTCATACAAAAAATAAAGACAACTCCTATGGATCCTGTCGGTTGTCATACTCATCGACATGCAAGTCGTGATTCCTATTACAAGAACATGATCTCATACATCACAATATATCATTCATCATTCATCACAACTTTTGGCCATATCACATCACATGACAATTGCTGCAAAAACAAGTTAGACGTCCTCTAATTGTTGTTGCATCTTTTACGTGGCTGCAATTGGGTTCTAGCAAGAACGTTTTCTTACCTACGAATAACCACAACGTGATTTTGTCAACTTCTATTTATCCTTCATAAGGACCCTTTTCATCGAATCCGCTCCAACTAAAGTGGGAGAGACAGACACCCGCCAGCCACCTTATGCAACTAGTGCATGTCAGTCGGTGGAACCGGTCTCACGTAAGCGTACGTGTAAGGTTGGTCCGGGCCGCTTCATCCCACAATACCGCTGAAGCAAGATAAGACTAGTAGCGGCAAGCAAGTTGACAAGATCTACGCCCACAACAAAATTGTGTTCTACTCGTGCAATAGAGAACTACGCATAGACCTAGCTCATGATGCCACTGTTGGGGAACGTTGCAGAAAATTAAAAATTTTCCTACGGTTTCACCAAGATCCATCTATGAGTTCATCTAAGCAACGAGTCAAGGGAGTGAGTTTGCATCTACATACCACTTGTAGATCGCGTGCGGAAGCGTTCAAGGGAAGGGTGATGATGGAGTCGTACTCGACGTGATTCAGATCACCGATGACCAAGTGCCGAACGGACAGCACATCCGCGTTCAACACACGTACGGGACGAACGACGTCTCCTCCGTCTTGATCCAGCAAGGAGGAAGGAGAGGTTGAGGAAGACAGCTCCAACGGCAGCACGACGGTGTGGTGTTGGTGGAGAAGCAGCACTCCGGCAGGGCTTCGCCAAGCTCGTGACGGAGGAGGATAGCTGTTGGGGAGGGGAGGGGCTGCGCCTTGGTTGTGTGTTGCAGCCCTCCCCTCACCCCTCTATTTATAGGGGAAGGGGCAAGGGGGGCCGGCCCCTCTAGATGGGATCTAGAGGGGGGGCGGCAGCCAGGAAGGGGGGACTTGCCCCCCAAGCAAAGGGGGCGCCCCCCTCTAGGGTTCCCCCCCAACCCTAGCCGCATGGGCCCAAGGGGGGGGCGCCCAGCCCTCCAAGGGCTGGTTCCCTGCCCCACGCGGCCCATGTGGCCCATCAAGAGGGGTGGCCCCTCCCGGTGGACCCCCGGAACCCCTCCGGTGGCCCCGGTACAATACCGATATGCCCCGAAACTTTCCGGTGTCCGCATGACAACTTCCCATATATAAATCTTTACCTCCGGACCCTTTCGGAACTCCTCGTGACGTCCGGGATCTCATCCGGGACTCCGAACAACATTCAGTAATCACATACAAGTCTTCCTAATAACCCTAGCGTCACCGAACCTTAAGTGTGTAGACCCTACGGGTTCGGGAGACACACAGACATGACCGAGATGGCTCTCCGGTCAATAACCAACAGCGGGATCTGGATACCCATGTTGGCTCCCACATGCTCCTCGATGATGTCATCGGATGAACCACGATGTCGAAGATTCAAGCAACCCCGTATACTATTCCCTTTGTCAATCGGTACGTTACAAGCCCGAGACTCGATCGTCAGCATCCCAATACCTCGTTCAGTCTCGTTACCGGCAAGTCACTTTACTCGTACCGTAATGCATGATCCCGTGACCAAACACTTGGTCACTTTGAGCTCATTATGATGATGCATTACCGAGTGGGCCCAGAGATACCTCTCCGTCATACGGAGTGACAAATCCCAGTCTCGATCCGTGTCAATCCTACAGGCACTTTTGGAGATACCTGTAGTGCACCTTTATAGTCACCCAGTTACGTTGTGACGTTTGGTACACCCAAAGCACTCCTACGGTATCGGGGAGTTACACGATCTCATGGTCTAAGGAAGAGATACTTGACATTGGAAAAGCTCTAGCAAAACGAACTACACGATCTTGTGCTATGCTTAGGATTGGGTCTTGTCCATCACATCATTCTCCTAATGATGTGATCCCGTTTTATAACGACATCTAATGTCCATAGTCAGGAAACATGACTATCTGTTGACCAACGAGCTAGTCAACTAGAGGCTTACTAGGGACGTATTGTGGTCTATGTATTCACACGTGTATTACGATTTCCGGATAATACAATTATAGCATGAATAAAAGACAATTATCATGATCAAGGAAATATAATAATAATGCTTTTATTATTGCCTCTAGGGCATATTTCCAACACTCTCTTCACGTATAAAATCAGTTTTGGGCAATCAATTTGTAGAGCTACTATTAAAGATGCTCTAACACCCGAGAATATGATGCCATCTCTTCCTCACAAAGAAAAGCCCCAATGTGTTAGGGTTTCCTGGCCGCCCGCCGGCACTACCGCCAATCTGCCTAGTCTCGTGTGGCCTGATGGCCATGGAGGCACGGTGGATTCTGGTCCTCGTCGGCAGGAGGGCTCATGTTTCGTCCTTAGGTGTTTTTTTTTAGTTTTTTAAGGTTTATGTCGTGGTCAGGAAAGCGAGGCACTGGAGACTCCCTGAAGATGGAATGATGTTTTGTGTATTTGTCTTCGATGTATCTGTGTAGATCCGCTCTTCATTTGTTTTCGTCATGTGTCTACAGGTTGTATCCTTCCGGTCCATGCTTCGCTTCATTGGCGGTTGCTGTTCTGGTACGTTGATCTTTCGAGGCCTTAGCACGACGACTTACAGATTGTCTACGACAACAGGGTTTGACTGACTCTGACGTGGGAGGGACGATAGCAGCGGCACGTCTTCGTCTCGCTCAATGCTTGTAGTCGTCCTTAAGTGGTTTATGGACATTGATGTAATATTTATTTTGAAGAGAAGTAATTTTTTTTCTCGTGTTCCGTCATGATATTTGATGAATAGTACTCGTAGATTGGAATTTTTAACTCTGAGCACCAGGGAAAGACCAATAATAGCCCGGTCCAAATCATCGAACCGGAAGCGGTTTTATTAGTAGTAGAAGGAAAAAGGAAAGAGAGAAGTCGGCTCTCACTCTCAGCCAGCCCGTGCGCATCCTCTCCCGCGAACTCACCCAGCGCCTGACGACGGCGGACAACGCCGCCCCTCCCGCCGACGACCGCAGACGGGCAGACGACAGCCGAGCCTCCCGCCCTCCGCCGCGCCTCCCCACCGACCTCTCCCATTCGGCACTTCCCTGACCTCTGTCGCTTGCCGGGACTTCACCCAGCTGCGGCCGCCGCCACGCCTCCCCCTTCCGCCGACGCCCGGCCCTGCCCCGAGCTCCGCCCCTCCGTCAGGCCTGTCGTCGTCTGCGGTCCTCCCCGCTGCCTCACCACTCCGCGTGCCCCACAGCGACTTGCCCTCTCAATCCATCCCGTAACTTCCCTCCCCCTCTCCTGACCCCGTCTTATGCTCGGGCCTACTCGAGCTCCAATCCGACCCAATGCGGCCATGAAATCCCTCCTGTAGTCGAGCTCCCTCCGTGCCGTATCTAAGCGTCATCGCCGACGCCGCATACCCCAAACCCTCCACCTCTCACGCGCGTCGCCGTCGTCGCCGTTCCCGTCCTCATCGCGTCGCTGCTGTCCCCACCTCGTCCGCAACCTTGGACCTTGCTTTTTAAGGTATGAGCTTCTAATCATCCAGAAACTACTAAACCTCATACTAACCTCGACAAATTTTGGGCGTGCCGGTTGCCTTCCTGCACACCATGTAGATCCGCACCTGATTTGGATCCTGACTGCTCTTGGTTTCTTTTCAGGTAGGATCCAGGGATCCAAAAGCGAAGTCTCCCCGAGCTACGGAGAATGTGATTGGAAGCAACTACGGTTTCATTCAGAGATGGCCACACCAGGGAGCAGTACTGGGGCTGGCGGCAGCAGCACCAGACCGGCGAATGGCGCAGTTACCGTCAATTCTGCTGCGACGACGGTCGGTTCGGCCAACGCCAGATTCCATTCCCAACAACCACATCAAGACAGGGTATACTCGTGCGCTCTATTACATATGCTTAGCTAGTTGTTTTGTGCTTTTTTGCTTTAGATATGTACATCCATCACTGCATACGAAGTACGAACTGTACTGGACACTAGTTGCTGCAACTTGCAAGGGCATCTTTACCCCAATAATTATGCTTTAGTAGTGGCTGCTTGCTTCATACAGCTTTGCATAATGAGCTGAATTGACTATTCATCTTGGTGTTGGTCCATTCTAAATTGCATGCATTTTGCACTAGTTTGGTAATTTTGTACATACCACATACCTTTTCCTGCTACATCATCACCTGGAGTATCTTGCTCTTTCATTCCTTTCATAGATATTGTATATATCAGTATATAGGTATAGCTGGTCGGTTTTTCTCTATATCCACATTTTGCTTTGAGGTTTGGGAAAAGTAGATTTTACTTTGCAAAGCACTTACTGTACGGTACGGTAGAAGCACAAACTCATTTGGTGTTTTTCATGTTAGGATATTTTTCCTTCTGAAGATTTTTCAGACTTGTGGAATACACGCTGTGATCAGTTAGGATCTTTTTCCTTCTGAAGATTTTCCAGACTCTTGTGAAATATGTGCTGTGATCAGCTAGGATCTTTTTGCTTATGAAGATTTTTCACTTTTTCAGACTCTTGAGAGATACGAGCTGTGATGACTGATAACACAATTTATATGTTCTATGTGCGGCAGCATTTTGCGCTTGTGAATTTTGGTCTAATTTACTTGCATGGTTATTAATGATGCAATGTGTTTTTATTTATTTATGTACATAGTTTAATAGTAATCTGCAGTTTCATCATTGACCTAACTAGTACATTGTGTTTTCAATTCTAAACTTGTTCTTCATTCAGCTGTGGAGTCAATTTTGTGCCTTTTACCAATAACCGGCAGGATGGTTTTTATCTCTGCTTCCAGGAACAACCAAATTCATTTCCTTGCTCCCTAAAAAAATTCATTTACTTGCACTGATACGTTACATGTTTCTCCGTTCTTAACAGCAGAGTAGATGGGCTAGCTGTTTTCCTGGCTTGTCATGTTTTGGATCGCAGAAGGGTGGAAAGCGTATAGTTCCTGCAGCACGTATGCCTGATGGGAATGCATCAACTAACCGTGGAAATGCTCTTCAATCTGGTAGAAATTCCAACCAAAATGGGGCTATGAATTTATCTCTTCTTGCGCCACCATCATCGCCTGCATCCTTCTCGAACTCTGCTCTTCCTTCGACTGCTCAGTCACCTAACCGCTTCCTGTCAATATCTGCAAACTCTCCTGGTGGCCCAACGTCTAATATGTTCGCTGTTGGACCATATGCCAATGAACCTCAGCTTGTCTCACCTCCAACAGCCTTTTCAACTTTCACAACTGAGCCCTCTACAGCACCACTGACCCCTCCTCCTGAACTAGCTCACGCAACCACTCCGTCCTCTCCAGATGTTCCATATGCTCGGTTTCTTTCATCATATACGGGTCTTAAAACTGCTGGCAAGGAGCACAGCATGCATTACTTGTCAACAACATACTCTGGTGGTTTAGGACTCCAGGGATCTTATCCACTTTACCCAGGGAGCCCTTCTAGCAGCCTCATATCGCCTGCCTCAGTAACTCCAAGGACCGGTCTATCCTCACCAATCCCTGAGCAAGATGTTCCTACTGCACACTGGAAGACATCTAGGTCCGTCTGCGACACACCATATTCCATTGCATCGCCCATTCCTGAGCAAGAGGTCCCTACTACACAGTGGAAGACGTCCAGATCTGCTTGTGACACACCGTATTCCAGGACATCGCCATCAAATATTTTTGGACTTGATTCAGCTGCCCCTAGAAACTGTCTCCTGGATAGCAATTTTTTCCGTCCAGAGGCATCTGCTCAGTTCTACCTGGATCAGGCTCAACAGTCATTTCCGTATAATGGTGGGAGGCTTAGTGTCTCAAGGGATAAGCAAGATGCAGATGAGGTTGAAGCATACAGAGCATCATTTGGATTCAGTGCGGATGATATTGTTACAACTCAACATTATGTAGAAATACCAGATGCGCTGGATGATGGGTTCAGCATATCCCCATTTGGAAACAATGCCCCTTCTACTGAGGTGTCCCCATTTATTGATCTGCCTAATGAGGTTCAGGAAGTTGATAAAATGGATAAATCACTCTTCAATGTAAACGAGACCACAAGCCCAAAGAAGTCGCCAGACCAGCTTTCTGGTGGCAGTCCACATAAAGTACTGCACCTGGATATATTCAAAGGTAAATGTCCTGATTTTTCACCCCAGCCATTTTGTTGTATCGTGACTTACCAGAATCATCATTTAGATATCCATGAACTGCTGTGCAGACCAATTGTTCAGTAATTTGAACTATACTTGCATTTTGTAGCCGAAACACAAATGTCTTTCATCAACATCCAGCTAAACCCAGATTTTGATTTGCACAATACCCTACTGATGTCCTTAATCGACTTCTCTCAGGAACGAAAGCGGGTCATCTGTCTGAGGATGACGCAACCGCGAAAGATTGCCATCCTTTCAGGAAGGCGAGGGATGAAATATCTCTAAAACCCATTGAGGTCAGGAAGAGATCTCCGCCTGGCCAGGCATGCTCAGATGCTGAAATTGAGTACAGAAGGGCGAGGAGTTTGAGAGAAGCCAACGGTGTTCTGTCATGGCGCAGCACACTGTCAAGACAGCTGCAGTAATGGTGCTCTGGCATGCATCAAGTCGAGCCGAGCTGTTAGAAGTAAGCCGTAACCGAAGAGTAGCCTGTACTTCGGGGTAAAAAACGAATGGCATCTACTACTATATATATATCTGGGGATTTATACAGCCAGGTTGCTCTGGGTATGTGATGAACAGCTTGTATTCTACTACTCCCTATTTAAGATCACCATGTTTCTCTTTTGTATGCACTCTCTATTCGTTAGCCCGAGCAATGAAATGAAAGGGTGTGCATGATTACTTTAGATTCTGATGCTAGAAGTCTCATGTTTCTCCCCTGAAATATCTAAAAGTCTGACACTGCAACGACTGGTTAGGCAGTGCGAATTCTGCGTTTTTGGCCTTCGCCCCGTCGACGTTCCTTCTGCAGCCACTGATTCATCTCAAGCTTACAACGAGGGACATTTGGATTCTGCCATTTGCTTTATTGGATCATGTTTTACAATTGAGAATGACCAGTTAATTTAGTCCAGTGACCCAGAGAACCACAACCACGTCTATACATGACCAAGCTAGAATGGAGTAAAACTAGTTGTGCAAGCAAGATCACGACTTCACGAGGAGGGCAGGTATGAGGCAGACACACACGGAGAGCACGCACGGAGTGTCCATGCACGTCGCTGGCTTGGGTCGTCGCCGCGGAGCCTTGCGCTGCGCACGCCGACAGCCGGTCGCCTGGTTCAAGTGGTCCTGGATCCTCACTATTGTGCCTGCGCCTGCGGGCTGTGCAGCTCCACCGCGCACTGCGACTTGAAGAGCGGCGCCAGGGACGCCGGCTCCGGGACAGGCGACGGCATCGCCGGGTGCCGCCACCCCCCGCCCCCGTTGGAAGCGGGCGTCGGCGTCGGCATAGCCGGGTGCCGCCACCCGCCGCTGGGCGCGAGCGCCGGCGTCGTGGCCGTCTCGTCTGCCCCGTTGCTGACACCGTGAGCGCCGCGCCGGATCGGGCTCAAGATGCCGTCAGCATCCCCGCCGCTCCTGGTCTCGGCCTGCGCAGCGTCCCTCCTGCTCCCGCCCTGGTCCGCCTCCCACGCCGGCGCCGAGGACGCGACGAGCGGCGACAGGAGCGGTATCGGCGTCCTCCCGTCGCCCCACGCGGCGGGGGAAGGATGGGCCGCGCCAGGGCCGGCCTGCTCAAGCTGCAGCGACGCGGGCGCCTTCTTCTGGAGCCTGCTCGGCGGGCGGTTCTTGCAGCCTAGCACCTCGCCGGTGCCGGGCGACAGCTTCATCTCCATGGATCGGCGCGCGCGTACGTGGACTTGGCTGACCCGCGATCGCGCTCTTCTTCTCTCTCTCTGCAATCTCGTGATGCGCGCATGCGGGGCGCGTGGAGGGTTATAAAAGTGCGGCGCGTGACGAGGGGGCGGCCGGGTTTGGAGGACGCGCGCGCGTGGACGGTGGGGAGGGATCGGTGCGTTTCGGTGGTTCCTTTCCTTCCTTTTAACCTCAACTGCTTCCGATTCTCAGCCGAAGATGTGTGCGGTGCAACGGGTGGCACGGTTTCGGGCTTCCAGTCCATTGTGGATGAGGTATTTCAGCCGTCGGATCGTCTTGAAACGTTGGAAATACCAATAATCTGTTTTTTTTACGTGCACCCTATCCCTATGAGCACCTTCGAAATACTGAGCAGTACAACATTTTGCTATTAACGAAGTCACTCGTTACCACAGACGCCTTGTAATCGATGAAAACGTCTTCTCCCACTAAATAAACATCGTCAAAGAGCCTGAAAAAAATCTTTAAAATATGAATGTCAAATCTAGGACTTAAACTATCTGTTGTAATGTTTGTGCTTACGATATAGATAGCGCACGAACATGCTCCAGCTGATTGTATTTGCACGATGGCTTCCCAATCGTTGATCCACTGTAAAAAAAACTAGCCGTGGGCCATGCAAATGTTGTCATTACAACGTGGCGACTTATGTGTGTGCCACGTCATATCAATGATTTGTTTTAAACCTTAAACTCATAGTCAGCTTAAATTGAATCTTGAACTCACAATTTGTAAAATCAATACCCTGAATTAATAGCTTTTGGTTATTATTTATCTTTAATACGTTTTCTAGTGGGGCTTGCATATGTGGACACGATTGGCAAAATCTGTAGCGTTTAGGGTTTATCCTTGCCTACTAAGTTTCTCCGCGAGGGCCCCATCACTCGCTTCGCTGGTTAGCACGACGTACACGGGATAGCTGGATGCGCACACTACAACATGGGCGCACGACCGCATGGCCTTATGGTTGCATACGGGTTTTGTTGCGCACAAGAGGGAACCGTGCGCATGGTGCTAGTCCTACGTCGCTTCACCGTGCACAACGACAATCTCTGGCGGGAGGCACATCACGACAATGACTATGAGGGATGGTGATGGTGTGGTCCTTACTGGCACGTCTGGGATCATCCGACATGACTCTCTACTGTAAAGAGCGCCTCCTTGACACTTCCCTCCTCTGGAAATGGCAGGTCACCTGCCTCAACGACGTCCTTCCTCAGCTGGGCTTCCATGTTGTGCCCGATGGCTTTTATATGCATCTTGCTGACGTAGCAACCCATGTCCTTGACTTCGTTGCTTCTTTCTCGAGGCATTTGCTTGATTCATGGTGAGGGCGAGGTTTTGAATCTTCTACTCGATGAGGAGGAGTTTGGTAAGTATCGAAGCTAGATTCGGTGGATCTCGGGTAGGGGGTCCCGATCTAATAGTCTTGGCTAGATGGTAAGGACACAAGGAACACGGTATTTACACATGATCGGGCCGTCTTGAAGAGGTAGAACCCTACGTATTACTTTGTAGTATTGATTGTGGATGGGGTACAGAGTACAGGTGGTCTACCATGAGATTGGATGTGAATGTGCCTGGGCTCTACATCCCTGGCACCTCGGTTTATATAGACACCGGGGTGCCTAGGGTTTACACATGGTCAACCATATCTAGCGGTAAACGTGCTGAGGACTACTCCTGCATCTTGGGGTGCACGCCAAGTCTCTGGGTTATTCCTTCTCGAAGCTTCTGGATCTGACGAACGAGGCCCACCAGTGACAGGCTTAGTGGTGGTGGGGGGTCCTCGGCCCAACCAAAAGGGCGGGCATCCGACTAGTCAAGCACCCCCTAATACAGGACTCCGTCAATAGCCCCTGAAACAGTCTTCAAGCCGAAGACACTCATCGGTTCTTCCGAACTGCTTCGCCTCTTTGGTCTTTAGTCTTGCAAACTGGTTCAATCTTGCATATATCCCCGACTTGGTCTTGCTTTCTTGGTCGAGGAGTCGCATATCTTGGGCATCCGAGGTGTCCCATGAGTGCTTGGATATAAATAATAGATCCCTCAACAATGAAGCCTTCTCGGTCCAGGATAAAGTTTATGTCAAGTCCAGCCCTGACAATTTGACTGAACCGAGGCAACACCACCCTATCACCGTGTGTGGTTGATACGTCTCCAACGTATCTATAATTTATGAAGTATTCATGCTATATTTATATGAGTTTTGTATGGCTTTGGTGCACTTTTATACTATTTTTATGGACTAACTTATTAATCTAGTGGCTAGTGTCAGTTCTTGTCTTTTTTGCATGTTTTTGGTTTTCCAGAAAATCCATATCAAACAAAGTCTAAACGTGATGAAACTTTTTGATGATTTTTTCTTGAAGGTAAGAGACCCATGAAGCTTCGGGGGAGCACCAGAGGACACACAGGGGACCCCACAAGGCAGGGGGCATTGAAGGAAATATGCCCTAGAGGCAATAATTTATATTTCCTTATATCATGATAAATGTTTATTATTCATGCTAGAATTGTATTAACCAGAAACTTGATACAGTGTGGATACATAGACGAAATACCGTGTCCCTAGTATGCCTCTACTTGACTAGCTCTTTGATCAAAGATGGTTAAGTTTCCTAGCCATGTACATGTGTTGTCATTTGATGAATGGGATCACATCATTAGGAGAATGATGTGATGGACAAGACCCATCCTTTAGCATAGCATAAACAATCATTAGTTTTATTGCTACTGCTTTCTTCATGTCAAATACATATTCCACTTACTATGAGATTATGCAACTCCCGGACACCGAAGGAATACCTTGTGTGCTATCAAACGTCACAACGTAACTGGGTGATTACAAAGATGCTCTACAGGTATCTCCAAAGGTGTTTGTTGGGTTGGCATAGATCGAGATTAGGATTTGTCACCCAAGTATCGGAGAGGTATCTCTAGGCCCTCTCGGTAATGCACATCATATGAAGCCTTGCCAGCAATGTGACTAATGAGTTAGTTGCGTGATGATGCACTATGAAATGAGTAAAGAGACTTGCCGGTAACGAGATTGAACTAAGTATGAAGATATCAATGATCGAATCTCGGGCAAGTAACATACCGATGACAAAGGGAATAACATATGTTGACATAGCGACTCGACTGATAAATATCTTCGTAGAATATGTGGGAACCAATATGAGCATACAGGTTCCGCTATTGGTTATTGACCTGGGAGGTGTCTCGGTCATGTCTACATAGTTCTCGAACCCGTAGGGTCCGCACGCTTAACGTTTGATGACAATATGTATTATATGAGTTATGTGTTTTGGTGACCGAAGGTTGTTCGGAGTCCTGTATGAGATCACGGACATGACGAGGAGTCTCAAAATGGTCGAGAGGTAAATATTGATATATTGGAAAGTGGTATTCGGACACCGGAAGGGTTCCGAAGTGTATCGGGTACATACCGGAGTACTGGAGGGGTTACCGGAACCCCCCGGTGGAAGATATGGGCCATATGGCCATAGGAGGGAGGCTAACCAGCCGACAAGGGGCTGCTGCGCCTCCCACAAGGGAGGAGGCCGAATTGTACTAGGGAAGGGGGCGCCACCCCCCTTTCCTTCTCCTACTCCCTCTCCTTCCCCCCTTCCCCCTCCGATAGAAGGAAGGGGGGGAATAGGACAAGGAGTCCAAGTGGGATTCCACCTCACTTGGCGCGCCCTAGGCCGGCCTCCTCCCCTCTCCCTCCTTTATATACGGGGGTGGGGCACCTCTAGGCACATCAATTGTCTTTGCTGTGTGCGGTGCCCCTCTCCACCGTTTACTCCTCCGGTCATATTGTCGTAGTGCTTAGGCGAAGCCCTGCGCAGATCACATCACCATTACCGTCACCACGCCATCGTGCTGACGGAACTCATCAACTCCTTCATACTTCTACTGGATCAAGAGTTTGAGGGACGTCATCGGGCTGAACGTGTGCAGAACTCGGAGGTGTCGTACATTCGGTACTTGATCGGTTGATTTGAGAAGACGTTCGACTACATCGACCGCGTTAAGTTAACGCTTCCGCTTTCGGTCTACGAGGGTACGTGGACACACTCTCCCCTTCTCATTGCTATGCATCTCCTAGATAGATCTTGCGTGAGCGTAGGATTTTTTTTGAAATTGCATTATACGTTTCCCTATAGGCGCGCCCTCCCCTTGTGGCCCCCCTGTGGCACCTCCTAGCGTGATTCCAATGCTGAAAAATCCTATATATTCAGAAACCCCCAAAAGTTAACCTAGATGAGTTTTTCCGCCGCCGCCAGCCTCTGTTCTGAAGTGATCTCATCTAGAGCCCTTTTTCGGCACTCTGCCGGAGGGGGAAGCCATCACCGGAGGCCATATTCATCATCCCCGTTTCCTCCATGACGAGGGAGTAGTTCACCCCTGGGGCTGAGGGTATGTACCAGTAGCTATGTGTTTGATCTCTCTCCCCCCTCTCTCTCGTGATCTTGATAGGGAACGACCTTGATGTACCATGAGCTTTGTTAATATAGATGAATCATATGGTGCTATTCCCTCTCTATCTTTGTTGTGATGAATTGAATCTTACTCTCTGAAGTTTCGCATGTTGGATTGAATGCTGATCATTTGATGTATGTCTTGCTTGTGGATACCCATGGTGACAATGGGGTAATTCATTGATATCAGTTGGCATCTGTCTTGGTAATCAACTTGTGGATTCCTGTGATGACATTGGGTTAATCTAGGCATAATGGTTGATGTACGTTTTCATCCTACTTTCTCCGAGAGGAACTTTGGAGTGATTCTTTATCGCACATTGAGGGATGGTTATATTGCAATACCGTTTGTGCTCACTTTTATCACTTGCTACCTTCTTTTTTTTCAGATTACAAAAACTTATATGTACTATCCATACTACATTTGTATCACCATCTCTTCGCCGAACTAGTGCACCTATATAATTTACCATTGCATTAAGTGTGTTGGGGACACAATAGATTTCTTGTATTTGATTGTAGGGTTGTTTGAGCGGGACCACCTTCATCCTACACTTCTCATGGATTGATAAACCTTAGGTCATCTGCTTGATGGAAATTTGTTGCTGTCCTACAAAACTCTGTGCTTGGAGGCCCAACAAAATCTACAAGAATAAAGTTGCGTAGTAGACATCAAGCTATTTCTGGCGCCATTGCCGGGGAGGTGAGCGCTTGAAGGTATCTCCTTTAGATCTTGCAATTGAATTTTTTAGTGTCTTTTTTTTCACTAGTTTTGTTTATAAAAGAAAACTACAAAAAATGGAAGTGAAGGTGCATCAAATTATTTTCCTTTATGGCGTCTTTCTTGAAAATATGAATTCTGCTAATTGCTATGATGTGTTAAAAGAAGAATTTAACACAATGTTTGGTGTCAATGTTAAGCATGATTGCAATGATATTAGTATGAATTCTTTGAATATCCATGATGTGGATGATATGCAAAGCCATAAGCTTGGGGATGCTATGCTTGATGAAGATGCAAATTTTAGTCCCCCTACTTTTGATGAGCAAATTTATTACGATGATAGCATGCCTCCTATTTAAGATGATTATAATAATGATCAAAGTGGGTTTGGAAGAGTGTCAACTTTATGTAATAATGAATCCACTATTTTTTGGAGGGTGTTGAATCTTATTGGAATAATGATAAAAATGGATTTTGAAGAGGTCATGACTTTATTTAATATTGAATCCACTTCTTTGGAAGATGTTTCAATTGATTTTCATGAGGACAAAGTTGTTATCTATGATGATTATTGTGATGACACTTATGATATAATGAATAATGATAACCATGAAACTTGTCATCATGATTTTAATGCTCAAATTGATTATATCAATCAAGTGTCACATGATAGTTATTTCACTGAATTTGCTCCCACCACTATTAGGGATGAGAAGAAATTTGCTTATGTGGAGAGTAATACAATTTTTATGCATGTGGATCATGAAAAGAATGCTTTATGTTATAGTTAGATTGCTGAATTTATTCATGATGCTACTGAAAATTATTATGAGAGGGAAACATATGATTATATATATTTCAAGAATGCAAGTTTCCTCTTTATGTGTTGAGAATTTTGAATTTACACTTGTTTGTCTTCCTATGCTAGTTGGTTCTTACTTCAATAAATTGTTTGTTTACAAAATTCCTATGCATATAAAGTGGTTAGGCTTAATTGTCTTTGCTATATATGCTTCATGGTGCTTTCTTGTGTGTTTCAATTCCTACTTTTATGTGAACATCATTGAAATTATTAAAGCCTAGCTAAAACGCATTGAAGAAAAGTGCTTGATTGGGATACAACCCAATAATTATCCCTATTGTTTTGTGTTTTTACATGATTAAACTACTATAGTAATCATGTTTTATATCTTTTCTGTCGATAAAGTGTCAAGTAAAGCCTTTAGGATGATTTGGAGGACTGTTGAATTGATCCTGTGCAGAAACAAAAAAAAATTGCGTTCATTGTTAGAATTGTTATTTTGTATCGGAACATGATCAACTTCTGAATTTCTTACAAAGTATTGGGATACAATTTTTTACATTGCTCTAAGTTTTCAGAATTTTCGGAGTTATAGAAGTATGTATAATAATTCATCGTTTACAGACTATCCGTTTTTGATAGATTGTCTTTTTATTGCATAGTTTGCTTGTTTTAGTGTTTCTGTAGCTTATATTGTGTGATATAAATTGTGTAAATGATGAATACAGTAGGCATTATGTGAGAAAAACTGCTTTATTTTTATTATATTAACGCATCTCATGAAGTTCCGTTAAGTTTTGTGTGATTGAGTTTTTAAGTTTTGGGTGAGATACCAATATGAGGAGAATAAGGAGCGGCAAGCGCCTAAGCTTGGGGATGCCTAGTGGGAAACGTAGTAGAAAACAAATAAAATTACCCTACGATCACCTAGGAACAATATGAAGATGCATAAAAGGTTTGGATCATGACCATAACCAACTGTAGAGTGAAGCGAAAGTAGACAAGTCAGTGTAGATCATACTTGGAGCCCCTCGAACTATAGATGAATGATCCCACGACCGCCCATGAACAGTCCCATCTACTTGGTTGCAAGCGTACGACCTTCACGATCCAGTAGCGCTTCACCGTACAGAGCTAATCGTCGCTGAAGAATTAGAGGGAGGAGATTAGAACCACACTAGGCTTCTAATTATGAGGATTAGAGAATCTAGGTCAAGCTCTAATTGATCAACTAGGATAAACTATAACTAGAACTAGAGAAGGCTCCAAAACTTATGTGTTCAAATGTGTGTAGATCCTCTAGTATATATATAGGTTGGAGGGGAGAGAGGGGCGCCACACAAGGAGGGAAGGAGTCCCTCCTTGGTAGGGTGTGCAAAACCGAACCGGAAACCAAAAACCAAACTAAACCAAAATTTCAGTTTTTTTGGTTTTCAGTTTCAGTTTTGAAATTTAGAAACCATTTGACCATCAGTTTTTCGGTTAAAAAACAAAAACTATTCAATTAAACGAATTAATGGAAGTTGGAAAAAAGTATGGCGACAAAGACCAATAGGGAGAAGCGTAGAGTTGTGTGCTTTCGTTAGCTGCAATGCCCGTCCATTATATAGCCAGCTAGCCGGCTACGTGCTGCCTCAACTGACAAGGTGGGACTATTCTCACAGGAACTCAGCACACCAACACGGCAGTAGAAATTTTGATGTGTTGGACTTGTGGACTGAAGCTTGAGTGGGCTTGATAATTTATGGGCTAGCTCCTGGGTTCATTCAGTTCTATGTATGTGGGCTTGCTTTTGCGATGAGACATGGGCTCTTACATGTCAATTCAGTTTTGCCTAAAAAATCATCAAATCAGGACTTATTTTTTTGTGAGAAATTCAAGTCTTAGCACAATTATGCATGTAAGCGATCGTATGCACTACAATAATCAGATCTGTGAGCTTGAAAAGAAACCGACTGTCTTTACTCTTAATGGCTTAACACTGGTATGCATGTAGGATATCTTTAGCTCTACATGCACGTACGTCCCAGATGGTAATACTAGCTTAGTACCATTATTTGGAGCCAATACCGATTTTCTTTTGAGATAAAATTATATGTAATTTGAAAATTTGCGTCAACTTTGGTTATTTTGGTTATTACCGAAACGAAACCGAAACAAAATGGTTATTACCAAAATTGAAATGTATTTTGTATAAAACCATATAAACCAAAGTATAAAAATTGTATAAAACCCAAAACCGTATAAACCAAACCGAAAAAACCAAATGCACACCCTGACTCCTTGGTGCGCCGGACCCTCCCCCACTCCAATTATGCCTCCCCTCCAACAAAGGGGGCGCCTTCCCTTCTTGGACCTTGGAGGCCCAAGTTGCCTTCCACCATTTGGCCTTTTAAGGCCCATTGATATTAAATTAAATATAAAAGCCTTTGCTTATCATGTGATGTTCCCTTTGCTTCATGATACTTTACAAAACCCGAGATGAGATGTGTTGGTTCCTCTTGAGTCATACACATGCTCACTATAACAGTCTCTCGTTGCCGGTTTTGTCCTTCTTTCTCATTGACATGTTCTAGCATCCTTGTGATTTATTCACCTGTGTCTGGCCAGACGATAATGATGCCACCACAACGGGGGGCCCTAAAGATATCTCTCCATCATCGGAGGAACAAATTCCACTCTTGAGCTATCGAGTCTCTTGTCAAACTTTCCGTTGAACCTGTAATTTGTCGTTATGATCATCGTGTTACAGATGATGTTTGAGCAACCCCAAAGATCATCATACAGTAAGAAGTGACTTTGATGCTCTCATGGTCAATGGAACTGAAACACATGCTAACACTCTTTGTTATAACAAATGACTTGTGATGATATCATCTCAAAGTGTAACAAACAAGTTTGGGTTGATTCAATATGATCGTTCTTCCAACATCATACTCTCAAAGTTATTTTAGGACTATCGTTACCCTTAACGATATCTTAAGATCCAGAAAACATGATCAGTAAAAACACTTGAGCCAGTCTTAGAGGTGAGACTAGGAATCCTATTTTTCCCTTCATTGTTCTACACATGCATATGAGTTTTCCACCGAATCAAATATTCCAGGATCATAACAATTATAGCATAGGATGTAAACTCTTAACTGTGAACATGGAAATATAATAATACAATATTATTGCCTCTAGGGTTTATTTCCAACATACTCCCACTTGCACTAGAGTCAATAATCTAGTTAGCACTTATTTATTTTTACACCAATGGCAATGTGGTGTTAGTTCGTGCTTTTCTTGTGGTATAGCCTTCATCTTCTCAAATTTGACAACTTCAGATCTTAGTGTATCTTTGCATTCCCTTGCATCTTTCATGCTTTCACAAAATTCATATTTTACGTGGAACTAGCTTTGTATGTATTGAGTCACTCGTAGGACCTTTGATTCCTTAGACCGAGCTATGGAACCACTATTAAGAACAAATTTCCCTTGGCGCAATCATCTAAAAACCATACCAAGCTCATAAATGAACTTTTGATTCATCAACCTCTATTGTTGCTTCTAAAGCGATGATACGTCTCCAACGTATCTATAATTTTTGATTGTTCCATGCTATTATATTATCTGTTTTGGATGTTTTATATGCATTAATATGCTATTTCATATTATTTTTGGGATTAACCTATTAACCTAGAGCCCAGTGCTAGTTTAAGTTTTTTTGCCTATTTTTGAGTTTCGCAGAAAAGGAATATCAAACGGAGTCCAAATGGAATAAAACTTTCGCAATGATCTTTCTTGGACCAGAAGCAAACCAGGAGACTTGGAGATGAAGTTGGAGGATCCACAAGGCGACCACAAGGGTGGAGGGCGCGCCCAGGGGGTAGGGCATGCCCCTGTCTTGTGGACCCCTCGTGGGTATGCTGACCTAATTCTTTCGCCCATATATACTCTTCTATCCCAAAACCATCAGGGGGAGCCACGAAAACACTTTTCCACTGCCGCAACCTTCTGTACCCATGAGATCCCATCTAGGGACCTTTTTCGGTGTCCTGCCGGAGGGGGATTCGATCACGGAGGGCTTCTACATCAACACCATTGCCATTTCGATGAAGCGTCGGTAGTTTACCACAGACCTATGGGTCCATAGCTAGTAGCTAGATGGCTTCTTCTCTCTCTTTGATTCTCAATACCATGTTCTCCTCGATTTTCTTGGAGATCTATTCGATATAATACTCTTTTGCGGTGTGTTTGCCAAGATTCGATGAATTGTGGATTTATGATCAGATTATCTATGAATATTATTTGAATCTTCCCTGAATTCTTATATGCATGATTTGATATCTTTGCAAGTCTCTTAGAATTATTGGTTTAGTTTGTCCTACTAGATTGGTTTTTCTTGCAATGGGAGAAGTGCTTAGCTTTGGGTTCAATCTTGCGGTGTCCTTTCCCAGTGACAGTAGGGGCAGCAAGGCACGTATTGTATTGTTGCCATCGAGGATAAAAAATATGGGGTTTTCATCATATTGCTTGAGTTAATTCCTCTACATCATGTCATATTACTTACTGTGTTACTCTATTCTTTATGAACTTAATACTCTAGATGCATGTTGGATAGCGGTCAATGTGTGGAGTAATAGTAGTAGATGCAGGCAGGAGTCGGTCTACTTGACACAGACGTGATGCCTATGTTCATGATCATTACCGTAGATATCGTCATAATTATGCGATGTTCTATCAATTGCCCGACAGTAATTTGTTCACCCACAGTATTATTTGCTATCTTGAGAGAAGCCACTAGTGAAACCTATGGCCCCCGGGTCTATTTTCTATCATATAATTTTCCGATCTACTATTTTCCAATCTTTTACTTTCCAATCTATAAACCAAAAATACCAAACATATTTACTTTACCGTTTATCTATCTCTATCAGATCTCACTTTTGCACGAAGGGATTGACAACCCCTTTATCGCGTTGGGTGCAAGTTTGTTTGATTATTTGTGCAGGTATTCGGTGACTTGTGCGTTGTCTCCTACTGGATTGATACCTTGGTTCTCAAACTGAGGGAAATACTTACTCTACTTTGCTTCATCACCCTTTCCTCTTCAAGGGAAAAACCATTGCAAGCTCAAGAGGTAGCAGGAAGAATTTCTGGCGCCGTTGCCGGGGAGATCTACGCCAAGTCAAGACATACCAAGTACCCATCATAAACTCTCATCTCTTGCATTACATTATTCGCCATTTGCCTCTCGTCCCCCCCCCCCACTTCTAAAACAATTTTCGAAAAGATTCGCCCTTTTCTTTGCCTTCCTTCCGTTTGATCTTTTGTTTGCTTGTGTTACCATGTGCCTTCTTTTTGCTTGCATCTTCGCTTGCTAAAATTTTATGGATCCCCATCCACTTGCTAATATTTTTAAGAGATCCAATTATGATGAACCAGTTTCTAGTGATTTGAGTGCACTAGATTATCTTTATGAGGTTTTTCTTGAAATTCGTGAATCTAAAAATTGTGATGAAGTGTTTAAAGAAGAAAATTATATAGTGATTCACGATAGCTCCTTGAATAAAAATCATGATTGCTATGATGTTATTATAAATTCTATTAATGCCAATTGTGTCAATGATATGCAAACCCCTAAGCTTGGGGATGCTAGTTTGACTATGTCCACTACTTGTTGCAATAATCATGATTGGGGTGATTCTTCTTATGATGTTGAAAATTTATTTAAGCCCCATGATGAATATGAGATTGATAATAATGTTTGCAATAATATTGAAAGTAGGTTCAGAAGAGTGTCAACTTTAGATCCCACATATTTGGAGTATGTTCAATCTGATGAATTTTTTGATAAAAGTGGGTTTAGAGAGGTCATGACTTTAGTTAATGTTAATCCCACTATTTTGGAAGAGTGTGAACTTCGCTTGCATATGGATCATGTTGAGAATATATTATGTGATAGCTATATTGTTGAATTTCCTTATGATCCTACATGCAATTATTATGAGAGAGGAAAATATGGTTGTAGAAATTATCATATTACTAAATTACCACTCTTCATGTTGAGATTGCTATCGTCTCTTTCTTCTGAAGGAAATATGCCCTAGAGGCAATAATAAAGTTATTATTTATTTCCTCATATCATGATAAATGTTTATTATTCATGCTAGAATTGTATTAACCGGAAACATGATACATGTGTGAATACATAGACAAACATAGTGTCACTAGTATGCCTCTACTTGAACTAGCTCATTGATCAAAGATGGTTGTGTTTCCTAACCATAGACATGTGTTGTCATTTTATTAATGGGATCACATCATTAGGAGAATGATGTGATTGACTTGACCCATTCCGTTAGCTTAGCACTTGATCGTTTAGTATGTTGCTATTGCTTTCTTCATGACTTATACATGTTCCTATGACTATGAGATTATGCAACTCCCGTTTACCGGAGGAACACTTTGTGTGCTACCAAACGTCACAATGTAATTGGGTGATTATAAAGGTGCTCTACAGGTGTCTCCGAAGGTACATGTTGGGTTGGCGTAATTCGAGATTAGGTTTTGTCACTCCGATTGTCGGAGAGGTATCTCTGGGCCCTCTGGGTAATAATCATCACCTAAGCCTTGCAAGCATTGTAACTAATGAGTTAGTTATGAGATGATGTATTACAGAACGAGTAAAGAGACTTGCCGGTAACGAGATTGAACTAGGTATTGGATACCGATGATCGAATCTTGGGCAAGTAACATACCGATGACAAAGGGAACAACGTATGTTGTTATGCGGTTTGACCGATAAAGATCTTCGTAGAATATGTGGGAACCAATATGAACATCCAAGTTCCGCTATTGGTTATTGACCGAGAATAGTTCTAGGTCATGTCTACATAGTTCTCGAACCCGTAGGGTCCGCACGCTTAACGTTACGATGACAGTTTTATTATGAGTTTATAAGTTTTGATGTACCGAAGGTTGTTCGGAGTCCCGGATGAGATCACGGACATGACAAGGAGTCTCGAAATGGTCGAGACATAAATATTGATATATTGGATGACTATATTCGGACACCGGAAGTGTTCCGGGTGTTTTCGGAGAAAACCGGAGTACCGGAGGGTTACCGGAACCCCCCCGGGAAGTAATGGGCCTTGATGGGCCCTAGTGGAGAGAGAGAGGGGCCGGCCAGGGCAAGAGGTGCGCCCCCTCCCATTGAGTCCGAATAGGACAAGGAAGGGGAGGCGGCGCCCCCCTTGCCTTCCCCTTCTCCCACTCCTTCCTTCCCCCTCCTTCTTGGAATAGGAAAGGGAGGGGGCAAACCTACTTGGAGTAGGTTTCCCCCTCCTAGGGCGCGCCTCCCCTTAGGCCGGCCTCCTCCTCCTCCCCCCCTTTATATACGGGGGAGGGGGGCACCCCATAGACACACAAGTTGATCTACGGTTCGTTCCTTAGCCGTGTGCGGTGCCCCCCTCCACCATATTCCACCTCGGTCATATCGTCGCGGAGTTTAGGCGAAGCCCTGCGCCGGTAGAACATCATCATCGTCACCATGCCGTCGTGCTGACGGAACTCATCCCCGACGCTTAGCTGGATTGGAGCCCGAGGAACGTCATCGAGCTAAACGTGTGCTGAACACGGAGGTGCCGTACGTTCAGTGCTTGTATCGGTCGATTCGTGAAGACATACGACTACATCAACCGCGTTGTCATAACGCTTCCACTTAACGGTCTACGAGGGTACGTAGACAACACTCTCCCCTCTCGTTGCTATGCCATCACCATGATCTTGCGTGTGCGTAGGAAATTTTTTGAAATTACTATGTTCCCCTACAGTGGCATCCGAGCCTAGGTTTTATGCATTGATGTTATATGCATGAGTAGAACACAAGTGAGTTGTGGGCGATACAAGTCATACTGCTTACCAGCATGTCATACTTTGGTTCGGCGGTATTGTGAGATGAAGCGGCCCGGACCGACATTACGTGTACGCTTATGCGAGACTGGTTTCACCGTTACGAGCACTTGTGCTTAAAGGTGGCTGGCGTGTGTCTGTCTCTCTCACTTTAGCTGAATCGAGTGTGGCTACGCCCGGTCCTTGCGAAGGTTAAAACAGCACTAACTTGACGAACTATCGTTGTGGTTTTGATGCGTAGGTAAGAACGGTTCTTGCTAAGCCCGTAGCAGCCACGTAAAATTTGCAACAACAAAGTAGAGGACGTCTAACTTGTTTTTGCAGGGCATGTTGTGATGTGATATGGCCAAGACGTGATGCTATATTTTATTGTATGAGATGATCATGTTTTGTAACCGAAGTTATCGGCAACTGGCAGGAGCCATATGGTTGTCGCTTTATTGTATGAAATGCAAACGCCCTGTAATTGCTTTACTTTATCACTAAGCGGTAGCGATAGTCGTAGAAGCAATAGATGGCGTAAACGACAACGATACTACGATGAAGATCAAGGTGTCGCGCCGGTGACGATGGTGATCACGATGGTGCTTCAGAGATGGAGATCACAAGCACAAGATGATGATGGCCATATCATATCACTTATATTGATTGCATGTGATGTTTATCCTTTATGCATCTTATCTTGCTTTGATTGACGGTAGCATTTTAAGATGATCTCTCACTTAATAATCAAGAAGTGTTCTCCCTGAGAATGCACCGTTGCGAAAGTTCTTCGTGCTGAGACACCACGTGATGATCGGGTGTGATAGGCTCTACGTTCAAATACAACGGGTGCAAAACAGTTGCACACGCGGAATACTCAGGTCATACTTGATGAGCCTAGCATATACAAATATGGCCTCGGAACACGGAGACCAAAAGGTCGAACGTGAATCATATAGTAGATATGATCAACATAGTGATGTTCACCATTGAAACTACTCCATCTCACATGATGATCGGACATGGTTTAGTTGATTTGGATCACGTGATCACTTAGATGACTAGAGAGATGTCTGTCTAAGTGGGAGTTCTTAAGTAATATGATTAATTGAACTTAAATTTATCATGAACTTAGTACCTGATAGTATTTTGCTTGTCTATGTTTGTTTGTAGATAGATGGCTCGTGCTGTTGTTCCGTTGAATTTTAATGCGTTCCTTGAGAAAGCAAAGTTGAAAGATGATGGTAGAAATTACACGGACTGGGTCCGTAACTTGAGGATTATCCTCATTGCTGCACAGAAGAATTACGTCCTGGAAGCACTGCTGGGTGCCAGGCCTGCTGCAGGAGCAACACTAGATGTTGTGAACGTCTGGCAGAGCAAAGCTGATGACTACTCTATAGTTCAGTGTGCCATGCTTTACGGCTTAGAACCGGGCCTTCAACGACGTTTTGAACGTCATGGAGCATATGAGATGTTCCGGGAGTTGAAGTTAATATTTCAAGAAAATGCCCGGATTGAGAGATATGAAGTCTCCAATAAGTTCTACAGCTGTAAGATGGAGGAGAATAGTTCTGTCAGTGAGCATATACTCAAAATGTCTGGGTATAATAATCACTTGATTCAACTGGGAGTTAATCTTCCGGATGATAGCGTCATTGATAGAATTCTCCAATCACTGCCACCAAGCTACAAGAGCTTTGTGATGAACTATAATATGCAAGGGATGAACAAGACAATTCCCGAGCTCTTCGCAATGCTAAAGGCTGCGGAGGTAGAAATCAAAAAGGAGCATCAAGTGTTGATGGTCAACAAGACCACTAGTTTCAAGAAAAAGGGCAAAGGGAAGAAGAAGGGGAACTTCAAGAAGAACAGCAAGCAAGTTGCTGCTCAAGAGAAGAAACCCAAGTCTGGACCTAAGCCTGAAACTGAGTGCTTCTACTGCAAGCAGACTGGTCACTGGAAGCGGAACTGCCCCAAGTATTTGGCGGATAAGAAGGATGGCAAAGTGAACAAAGGTATATGTGATATACATGTTATTGATGTGTACCTTACCAATGCTCGCAGTAGCACCTGGGTATTTGATACTGGTTCTGTTGCTAATATTTGCAACTCGAAACAGGGACTACGGATTAAGCGAAGATTGGCTAAGGACGAGGTGACGATGCGCGTGGGAAATGGTTCCAAAGTCGATGTGATCGCAGTTGGCACGCTACCTCTACATCTACCATCGGGATTAGTTTTAGACCTAAATAATTGTTATTTGGTGCCAGCGTTGAGCATGAACATTATATCTGGATCTTGTTTGATGCGAGACGGTTATTCATTTAAATCAGAGAATAATGGTTGTTCTATTTATATGAGTAATATCTTTTATGGTCATGCACCCTTGAAGAGTGGTCTATTTTTATTGAATCTCGATAGTAGTGATACACATATTCATAGTGTTGAAACCAAAAGATGCAGAGTTGATAACGATGGTGCAACTTATTTGTGGCACTGCCGTTTAGGTCATATCGGTGTAAAGCGCATGAAGAAACTCCATACTGATGGGCTTTTGGAATCACTTGATTATGAATCACTTGGTACTTGCGAACCGTGCCTCATGGGCAAGATGATTAAAACGCCATTCTCCAGAACGATGGAGCGAGCAACTGATTTGTTGGAGATCATACATACTGATGTTTGTGGTCCAATGAATGTTGAGGCTCGTGGTGGGTATCGTTATTTTCTCACCTTCACAGATGATTTGAGCAGATATGGGTATATCTACTTAATGAAACACAAGTCTGAAACATTTGAAAAGTTCAAAGAATTTCAAAGTGAAGTGGAAAATCATCGTAACAAGAAAATAAAGTTTGTACGATCTGATCGTGGAGGAGAATATTTGAGTTACGAGTTTGGTCTACACTTGAAACAATGCGGAATAGTTTCGCAACTCACGCCACCTGGAACACCACAACGAAATGGTGTGTCCGAACGTCGTAATCATACTTTACTAGATATGGTGCAATCTATGATGTCTCTTACTGATTTACCGCTATTGTTTTGGGGTTATGCTTTAGAGACGGCCGCATTCACGTTAAATAGGCACCATCAAAATCCGTTGAGACGACGCCTTATGAACTGTGGTTTGGCAAGAAACCAAAGTTGTCATTTCTTAAAGTTTGGGGCTGCGATGCTTATGTGAAGAAACTTCAACCAGATAAGCTCGAACCCAAATCGGAGAAATGTGTCTTCATAGGATACCCAAAAGAGACTATTGGGTACACCTTCTATCACAGATCTGAGGGCAAAATTTTCGTTGCTAAAATCGGATCCTTTCTAGAGAAGGAGTTTCTCTCGAAAGAAGTGAGTGGGAGGAAAGTAGAACTTGATGAGGTAACAGTACCTGCTTCCTTATTGGAAAGTAGTTCATCACAGAAATCAGTTCCTGTGACAAATACACCAATTAGTGAGGAAGCTAATGATATTGATCATGAAACTTCAGATCAAGTGTCTACTGAACCTCGTAGGTCTACCAGAGTAAGATCCGCACCAGAGTGGTACGGTAATCCTGTTCTGGAAGTCATGTTACTTGACCATGATGAACCTACGAACTATGAGGAAGCGATGATGAGCCCAGATTCCGCAAAATGGCTAGAGGCCATGAAATCTGAGATGGGATCCATGTATGAGAACAAAGTATGGACTTTGGTTGACTTGCCCGATGATCGGCAAGCCATTGAGAATAAATGGATTTTTAAGAAGAAGACTGACGCTGACGGTAATGTAACTGTCTATAAAGCTCGACTTGTTGCGAAAGGTTTTCGACAAGTTCAAGGGGTTGACTATGATGAGACTTTCTCACCCGTAGCGATGCTTAAGTCTGTCCGAATCATGTTAGCGATTGCCGCATTTTCTGATTATGAAATTTGGCAGATGGATGTAAAAACTGCATTCCTGAATGGATTTCTGGAAGAAGAGTTGTATATGATGCAACCGGAGGGTTTTGTAGATCCTAAGGGAGCTAACAAAGTGTGCAAGCTCCAGCGATCAATCTATGGTCTGGTGCAAGCCTCTCGGAGTTGGAATAAACACTTTGATAGTGTGATCAAAGCATATGGTTTTGTACAGACTTTTGGAGAAGCCTGTATTTACAAAAAGGTGAGTGGGAGCTCTGTAGCATTTCTAATATTATATGTGGATGACATATTGTTGATTGGAAATGATATAGAATTTCTAGATAGCATAAAAGGATACTTGAATAAAAGTTTTTCAATGAAAGACCTCGGTGAAGCTGCTTACATATTGGGCATTAAGATCTATAGAGATAGATCAAGACGCTTGATTGGACTTTCACAAAGCATGTACCTTGATAAAGTATTGAAAAGGTTCAATATGGAACAGGCAAAGAAAGGGTTCTTGCCTATATTACAAGGTATAAAGTTGAGTCAGACTCAATGCCCGACCACTGCAGAAGATAGAGAGAAAATGAAAGGAGTTCCCTATGCTTCAGCCATAGGCTCTATCATGTATGCAATGCTGTGTACCAGACCTGATGTGTGCCTTGCTATTAGTTTGGCAGGGAGGTACCAAAGTAATCCAGGAGTGGGTCACTGGACAGCGGTCAAGAACATCCTGAAATACCTGAAAAGGACTAAGGATATGTTTCTCATATATGGAGGTGACAAAGAGCTAGTCGTAAATGGTTACGTCGATGCAAGTTTTGACACTGATCCGGACGATTCTAAATCGCAAACCGGATACGTATTTTTATTAAATGGTGGAGCTGTAAGTTGGTGCAGCTCTAAACAAAGTGTCGTGGCGGGATCTACATGTGAAGCGGAGTACATAGCTGCTTCGGAAGAAGAAAATGAAGGAGTCTGGATGAAGGAGTTCATTTCCAATCTAGGTGTTGTACCTAGTGCATCGGGACCAATGAAGATCTTCTGTGACAATACTGGTGCAATTGCCTTGGCAAAGGAATCCAGATTTCACAAGAGGACCAAGCACATCAAGAGACGCTTCAATTCCATTCAGTACCAAGTCCAAGTGGGAGACATAGAGATTTGCAAGATACATACGGATCTGAATGTTGCAGACCCGTTGACTAAGCCTCTCTCACGAGCAAAACATGATCAACACCAAGACTCCATGGGTGTTAGAATCATTACTATGTAATCTAGATTATTGACTCTAGTGCAAGTGGGAGACTTAAGGAAATATGCCCTAGAGGCAATAATAAAGTTATTATTTATTTCCTCATATCATGATAAATGTTTATTATTCATGCTAGAATTGTATTAACCAGAAACATGATACATGTGTGAATACATAGACAAACATAGTGTCACTAGTATGCCTCTACTTGAACTAGCTCATTGATCAAAGATGGTTATGTTTCCTAACCATAGACATGTGTTGTCATTTGATTAATGGGATCACATCATTAGGAGAATGATGTGATTGACTTGACCCATTCCATTAGCTTAGCACTTGATCGTTTAGTATGTTGCTATTGCTTTCTTCATGACTTATACATGTTCCTATGACTATGAGATTATGCAACTCCCGTTTACCGGAGGAACACTTTGTGTGCTACCAAACGTCACAACGTAACTGGGTGATTATAAAGGTGCTCTACAGGTGTCTCCAAAGGTACATGTTGGGTTGGCGTAATTCGAGATTAGGTTTTGTCACTCCGATTGTCGGAGAGGTATCTCTGGGCCCTCTCGGTAATAATCATCACCTAGGCCTTGCAAGCATTGTAACTAATGAGTTAGTTATGAGATGATGTATTACGAAACGATTAAAGAGACTTGTCGGTAACGAGATTGAACTAGGTATTGGATACCGACGATCGAATCTCGGGCAAGTAACATACCGATGACAAAGGGAACAACGTATGTTGTTATGCGGTTCGACCGATAAAGATCTTCGTAGAATATGTGGGAACCAATATGAACATCCAGGTTCCGCTATTGGTTATTGACCGAGAATAGTTCTAGGTCATGTCTACATAGTTCTCGAACCCGTAGGGTCCGCACGCTTAACGTTACGATGACAGTTTTATTATGAGTTTATAAATTTTGATGTACCGAAGGTTGTTCGGAGTCCCAGATGTGATCACGGACATGACGAGGAGTCTCGAAATGGTCGAGACATAAAGATTGATATATTGGATGACTATATTCGGACACCGGAAGTGTTCCGGGTGTTTTCGGAGAAAACCGGAGTACCGGAGGGTTACCGGAACCCCCCCCCCCCGGGAAGTAATGGGCCTTGATGGGCCCTAGTGGAGAGAGAGAGGGGCCGGCCAGGGCAAGAGGCGCGCCCCCTCCCCTTGAGTCCGAATAGGACAAGGAAGGGGGCGGCGCCCCCCTTGCCTTCCCCCTCTCCCACTCCTTCCTTCCCCCTCCTTCTTGGAATAGGAAAGGGAGGGGGCAAACCTACTTGGAGTAGGTTTCCCCCTCCTAGGGCGCGCCTCCCCTTAGGCCAGCCTCCTCCTCCTCTCCCCCTTTATATACGGGGGAGGGGGGCACCCCATAGACACACAAGTTGATCTACGGATCGTTCCTTAGCCATGTGCGGTGCCCCCCTCCACCATATTCCACCTCGGTCATATCGTCGCGGAGTTTAGGCGAAGCCCTGCGCCGGTAGAACATCATCATCGTCACCATGCCGTCATGCTAACGGAACTCATCCCCGACGCTTAGCTGGATTGGAGCCCGGGGAACGTCATCGAGCTGAACGTGTGCTGAACACGAAGGTGTCGTACGTTCGGTGCTTGGATCGGTCGATTCGTGAAGACGTACGACTACTCAACCGCTTTGTCATAATGCTTCCGCTTAACGGTCTACGAGGGTACGTAGACAACACTCTCCCCTCTCGTTGCTATGCCATCACCATGATCTTGCGTGTGCGTAGGAATTTTTTTGAAATTACTACGTTCCCCAACATCTTCTTCCTTGCATATGCTAGTTTTCGCTTGCCTTGATAATTTGTTTGCTTATAAAATGCCTATGCATAGGAAGTATGTCAGACTTAGATGTGTTTGTCACGTGTTTTATGATGCTCTTTTTGTGTTTAATTCTTCTCTTTTATGTGATCATAATTGAAATTACCAATGCCTAGCTAAGGGCTTTAAACAATAGCGCTTGTTGGGAGACAACCCAATTTTATTTTTGTTCTTTGCTTTTTATTCCTGTTAAGTAATAAATAGTTCATCTAGCCTCTGGTTAGATGTGGTTTTGTGTTTTAATTAGTGTTTGTGCCAATTAAACCTTTAGGGTAGCTTACAATGATAGTTGTATTGATCTTGCTGAAAAACAAAAACTTTTGCGCGCAGTAAATAATTTCCAGGATTTTATTGAAACGTGCTTTTGATCAGATTCTTTTTGCTCTGGATTGGTGCACAAATTGCCCAGGTCTTACTAATTTTCAGAATTTTTGGAGTTACAGAAGTATTAGAGAGTTACAGATTGCTACAGAGCGTTATGTTTTTGACAGATTTTGTTTTTTGTGTGTTGTTTGCTTATTTTGATGAATCTATGGGTAGTATCGGGGGGTATGAACCATGGAAAAGTTGGAATATAATAGATATTACACCAATATAAATAAAGAATGAGTTCACAATAGTACCTTAAAGTGGTGATTTATTTTCTTATACTAATGGAGCTTATAAGACTTTCTGTTGAGTTTTGTGTTGTGAAGTTTTCAAGTTTTGGGTGAGGATTTGATGGACTATGGAATAAGGAGTGGCAAGAGCCTAAGCTTGGGGAGGCCCAAGGCAACCCAAGGTAATATTCAAGGATAACCAAGAGTCTAAGCTTGGGGTTGCCCCGGAAGTCATCCCCTCTTTTGTTTTCGTCTATCGGTAACTTTACTTGAGGCTATATTTTTATTCACCACATGATATGTGTTTTGCTTGGAGCATCTTGTATGATTTGAGTCTTTGCTTTTTAGTTTTCCACAATCATCCTTGCTGTACATACCTTTTGAGAGAGACATGCATGAATCTTGATTTATTAGAATACTCTATGTGCTTCACTTATATCTTTTGAGCTAGGCAATATTGCTCTACTGCTTCACTTATATATTCTTAGAGCACGGCGGTGGTTTTATTTTATAGAAATTGTTGAAATCTCATGCTTCACTTATATTATTTTGAGAGGCTTTATAACAGCATGGTAATTTGCTTTGGTTATAAATTTAGTCCTAATATGATAGGCATCCAAGAGGGATATACTAAAAACTTTCATATAAAGTGCGTCGAATACTATGAGAAGTTTGATTCATTATGATTGTTTTGAGATATGAAGATGGTAATATTAGAGTCATTCTAGTGAGTAGTTGTGAATTTGAGAGATACTTGTGTTAAAGTTTGTGATTCCCGTAGCATGCACGTATGGTGAACCGTTATGTGATGAAGTCGGTGCATGATTTTTTTTATTGTCTTCCTTATGAGTGGTGGTCGGGGTCGAGCGATGGTCTTTTCCTACCAATCTATCCCCCTAGGAGCATGCACGTAGTACTTTGTTTCTATAACTAGTAGATTTTTGCAATAAGTATGTGAGTTCTTTATGACTAATGTTGAGTCCATGGATTATACGCACTCTCACCCTTCCACCATTGCTAGCCTCTCATCTTTTGCCGGCACCTTACACCCACCATATACCTTCCTCAAAACAGCCACCATACCTACTTATTATGGCATTTCCATAGCCATTCTGAGATATATTGCCATGTAACTTCCCACCGTTCCGTTTATTATGACATGCTTCATGATTTTCATATTGCTTTGCATGATCATGTAGTTGACATTGTATTTGTGGCAAAGCCACCTTTCATAATTCTTTCATACATATCACTCTTGATTCATTGCACATCCCAGTACACCGCCGGAGGCATTCATATAGAGTCATATTTTGTTCTAAATATCGAGTTGTCATTTTTGAGTTGTAAGTAAATAAAAGTGTGATGATCTTCATTATTAGAGCATTGTCCCATGTGAGGAAAGGATGATGGAGGCTATGATTCCCCCACAAGTCGGGATGAGAATCCGGACGAAAAAAGAAAAAAAAGGCCAAAATATGAGAAAGGCCCCAAAAAATGAGAGAAAAAGAGAGAAGAAGCAATGTTACTATCCTTTTTCCACACTTGTGCTTCAAAGTAACACCATGATCTTCATGATAGAGAGTCTCCTATGATATCACTTTCATATACTAGTGGGAATTTTTCATTATAGAACTTGGCTTGTATATTCCAATGATGGGCTTCCTCAAATTGCCCTAGGTCTTTGTGAGCAAGCGAGTTGGATGCACACCCTCTTAGTTTCTTTTTGAGCTTTCATACACTTATAGCTCTAGTGCATCCGTTGCATGGCAATCCCTACTCACTCACATTGATATATATTGATGGGCATCTCCATAGCCCGTTGATACGCCTAGTTGATGTGAGACTATCTCCCTCTTTTTGTCTTCTCCACAACCACCATATTCTCTTCCACCTATAGTGCTATATCCATGGCTCATGCTCATGTATTGCGTGAAAGTTGAAAAGGTTTGAGAACATCAAAAGTATGAAACAATTTCTTGGCTTGCCATCGGGGTTGTGCATGATTTAAATATTTTGTGTGATGAAGATGGAGCATAGCTAGACTATATGATTTTGTAGGGATAGCTTTCTTTGGCCATGTTATTTTGAGAAGACATGATTGCTTTATTAGTATGCTTGAAGTATTATTGTTTTTATGTCAATATTAAACTTTTGTTTTGAATCTTACGGATCTGAACATTCATGCCACAATAAAGAAGATTACATTGATAAATATGTTAGGTAGCATTCCACATCAAAAATTCTATTTTTATCATTTACCTACTCGAGGACGAGCAGGAATTAATCTTGGGGATGCTTGATACGTCTCCAACATATCTATAATTTTTGATTGTTCCATGCTATTATATTATCTGTTTTGGATGTTTTATATGCATAATATGCTATTTCATATTATTTTTGGGACTAACCTATTAACCTAGAGCCCAGTGCCAGTTTTTGTTTTTTTGCCTGTTTTTGAGTTTTGCATAAAAGCAATACCAAACGGAGTCCAAACGGAATAAAACTTTCGCGATGATCTTTCTTGGACCAGAAACAAACCAGGAGACTTGAAGATGAAGTCGGAGGAGCCACGAGGTGGCCACAAGGGTGGAGGGCGCGCCCAGGGGGGTAGGGCGTGCCACCTGTCTTGTGGGGCCCTCGTGGGTCTCGTGACCTAATTCTTTCGCCCATATATACTCTTATACCCCAAAACCATCAGGGGGAGCCACGATAACACGTTTCCACCACCGCAACCTTCTGTACCCGTGAGATCCCATCTAGGGACCTTTTTCGGTGGCCTGTCGGAGGGGGATTCGATCATGGAGGGCTTCTACATCAACACCATTGCCCTTTTGATGAAGCGTGAGTAGTTTACCACAGACCTACGGGTCCATAGCTAGTAGCTAGATGGCTTCTTCTCTCTCTTTGTTTCCCAATACCATGTTCTCCTTGATGTTCTTGGAGATCTATTCGATGTAATACTCTTTTCCGGTGTGTTTTCCGAGATCCGATGAATTGTGGATTTATGATCAGATTATCTATGAATATTATTTGAATCTTCTCTAAATTCTTATATGCATGATTTGATATCTTTGCAAGTCTCTTCGAATTATCGGTTTAGTTTGGCCTACTAGACTGGTTTTTCTTGCAATGGGAGAAGTGCTTAGCTTTGGGTTCAATCTTGAAGTTTACTTTCCCAATGACAGTAGGGGCAACAAGGCATGTATTGTATTGTTGCCATCGAGGATAAAAAGATGGGGTTTTCATCATATTGCTTGAGTTAATTCCTCTACATCATGTCATCTTACTTAATGTGTTACTCCGTTCTTTTTGAACTTAATACTCTATATGCATGCTGGATAGCGGTCGATGTGTGGAGTAATAGTAGTAGATGCAGGCAAGAGTCGGTCTACTTGACACGGACGTGATGCCTATCTTCATGATCATTGCCTTAGATATCGTCATAATTATGTGCTCTTCTATCAATTGCTCGACAGTAATTTGTTCACCCACCGTATTATTTGCTATCTTGAGAGAAGCCACTAGTGAAACCTATGCCCCCCGGGTCTATTTTCCATCATATAAATTTTAGATCTACTATTTTTCAATCTTTTACTTTTCAATCTATAAACCAAAAATACGAAAAATGTTTACTTTACCGTCTATCTATCTCTATCAGATGTCACTTTTGCAAGTAACCGTGAAGGGATTGACAACCCCTTTATCGTGTTGGGTGCAAGTTTGTTTGATTGTTTGTGCAGGTACTCGGTGACTTGTGCATTGTCTCCTACTAGATTGATACCTTGGTTCTCAAACTGAGGTACTTACTCTACTTTGTTGCATCACCCTTTCCTCTTCAAGGGAAAAACCAATGCAAGCTCAAGAGGTAGCAAGCAATAATATACTTAGCCTTCTGTTACAGAATTCACCACAGTAACTTTCTTGGACCAATTCCAACTTACTATGCCACCATAAATCATTCAATTAAAATCGAAAATCTCTTGGAGCACTGATGAAGATTTTGTGGATGTACTACTTACAACGAGTATGTAATGATGTAAATCCTTACAGCAATAACCTTCTCAGTTTCTCCGTATGTGAGAAACATGTCGTCAGTACTTAATGACATTTTTACCATTGTCCTATGCTTAACAATTTGATCATTCTGGTATCTTTACTCACAACTTACTTGGAGTATTGTACATATCTGATTGTTTACATACCATGAAATATAATTAACACAAGTGTGATTTAAATCATGTATTTCATGCACCAGTATTTCAAGATACCAATCCTTGATTAATACTCTTTCCATGTGACTTCAACAAGAAACTCTTCTTGGCGGTTTTTCATACTAAACTACTTTAGTATTTTGTCAATATGTATTTTGGCTAAGGCCGATTATACACTACTATCTCCATAGATTTATGCCTAATACTAGGACTATACTGCCTAAATACTTTACTGGGAAAAACTAGTTTTTATTATAGTCTTAATCTGTGTCAAGAAGTTTATATAATTTCCATAGTTTTAAATAGCTAGCTATAGCCCCGAGATAGCTCGCTATAGTTTTTTGAGCAGGGTGCTGCTAAATGGTACTCATGTACAATAGTCCGCTAATAGCCTGCTATAGCTTATTTGGAGGACCGCCACTATTTGGCATAGCCCGCTATTTAAAAAACTAATAATTTCCAATCAACAATGTGTCATGCACACAGAGAGTTTTAGAAATATTATCATGCTCCCACTTTCTTGAAAATACAAGTATCTTTGCTTTCCCTGGTGAAATCAAATTATTTGACCACTTCATTAGAACAAAGATTCAAACTCCATTATGCTTGCTTCGGTCCATTATAGGATCTCTTGAAGTTTGCACACTTACTAGCACTCTCTGGATTGACAAAATTACCTTGGACTGTATTACATATACGACCTTGGTTCTATTTCCATCTCATGGAAATCATTTTGACATCCATCTATTATATCTCATAATTAAGTTATTTAGTAATTGCTAGTTTATCCCAAACTGACTTTAAATACTGCTATGATGAGATAGTCTCGTCACAATCAACTGTTTGATCTTGTCATAACCTATTTGTAACAAGTCAAACATTATAAAACATTTTTATATTTCTTAGTCTATAGATCAATTACTATACTTTAGACTCTAAGCTCATGTTGAGGAAGTTGAGGCCCATCAAAATATTGAGCATTTTGGTAACGACTGGAACGGTAATTTTGTGAAGAAAATTCTTGCATTACTTGCATACTGTCGTGAACAGGTGGGATGAAACATTTGTGACTCTCCTTTGCCAGATAAGTCATGCACATCCTGTGGTGAATGACTTTCTGAATCCAAGGTGTTAACACTTTCAAGCTGAATGGAAATTGCGTGAGTCGTTGAGTCTGCGGAGAAACATATCTTCAACGTCGAAAATATATTTTTCCTACAATGGCATAGAGTGTGTTCAGAAGAACATCAATGTAACACCCTGATTTTTGGCCCTTTCTTTTTCTTTCTGATTTATTTTTTTGCTTTGGTTTTCTTTTTGGAGCAGCTCTATGGACTTGAAACCTGGGAGATCTTCATTTCTTCTTCTTCCAAGTGGTTCATAATTTTCAAATCTTCCCCAAGATCTTGTATTTCCATTCTAGCTCAACACAATATTCTTTTTCTCAGGAATATTCATTTTTTTTATTAAAGGAATAACCTTGTTTGGCCTAGGTTGTGAAGCAACCTATATTTCTGTCTTCCGCAAAAATCCCAAATAATTCTCATAAATTGTTTTGATCATATATTTCCCAAATATGTCCAAACCTCCTTGTCCAGTTTAAAACTAATTCAGCAATATTCATTCTTCAATTTGTCCAGAGTGTCCTTTTGTGAAGGAAGTGCCACCTATCTTTTCTTGATGCCTCCCAAACTTGTTGGGCACTCTCTCGTATCCAAATCAATGTCTCATGCCAAAGTTCAACTCCATTTGCCTAGTGAATCTTCCTCAACTATTTTCCAAAGTTTCTGTTCAGAGGGAAACTTGGTGAAGGAAGTACTAGCTAGGAATATCCAAATGAGTTGATATTTTGCAAGCTCCTTCATATGCTCAAATCATGACTGTCTACCAATTTTCAGCTCCGTCCTAATATCTACGTGATCACACCTTCAAATATTTGTTTATGGCAATATTTTCAGGTTGTGAAGCAACTATATTTTATATTGCTTCATTAATTCTAAAAATTTCCCCGAGCATGACCCTACCCACATAACTTCTCTCCACAAAATTTGAGATCATTTCATCAAGCCAATCTCTCTCCAAAATTCTCTCAAGTTTCTGGACAGAGAGGATCACTATGAAGGAAGTACCATTTTGGCATGTCCAATTGGTATGAAATATTTACATCATCTTCTTATATCCATATCTTCATGCCATGCCAAGTTTAAGCTTAATTCCACACTCCATGTGAGTGCCTCGTCTAAGTCAAGTTTCTGGACCAAATTTGCATTTGCAAAGAAATCATGTTAAATATATGTCCTAATCCCCTCAAACTCCATAGGATTGTAGTCCTTCCTACACTAAACCTCATGGACATCAACTTTTGCTCATACCACTTATCAGTTTATCACAGAGATGTGGCCAAGTTTGCTACAACAAACTTCCACCAATGCCTCCCATCAACCCAGAGCTTCTTCTATTGATCTATCACCTCTCGAGGGACCCAGTGTGCAAGGACAATGTGCTAGACATGTTGGGAAACGTAGCATCCAATTTCAAAAAAATTCCTACGCTCACACAACATCTATCTACGAGATGCATAGCAACGAGAGGGGGAGAGTGTGTCCATGTATCCTCGTAGACCGAAAGCGGAAGAATTTGCTTAACACAGTTGATGTAGTCGAACATCTTCTCGTTCTGACTGATCGAGTACTGAACATACGGCACCTCCGAGTTATGCACACGTTCAGCGCGATGACGTCCCTCGAGATCTAGATCCAGCAGAGGGTCGAGGAAGTAGACGAGTCCCGTCAGCACGACAACGTGGTGATGGTGAGGTGATGTGATCCGTGCAGGGCTTCGCCTAAGCACCGCGAGGATATGACCGGGGGCGTAAACTATGGAGGGGGCACAACACACAGCTTGGAGCAATTGGTGTGTGTTCTAGGGGCGTCGCTGTCGTGGTCCTAAGATTGACAATAGAAAGGGGGGTAGGTATGGAGATGCAAGATCTCAGCTATGGTGAAGGTGTACACACAGGATTTACGAGTTCAGGCCCTTCATGGTGGAAGTAAAAGCCCTACGTCTCGGTTCCCGGAGGCGGTCGACTGGATTATATGTGCGTGGTATTACAGGGGGTGCGAACCCTTGTGCCAGAGGAGGGGGTGGCTTATATAGAGTACGCCAGGACCCCAGCCTTCCACCATTACAAGGGGTTCAATGTACATAAAGAGGGGCATTACTGATAACGCTAGCCATAAGTGCTATTAATGATCTTAAAGACTATAGAGTGAACACCTGACCGTTGCAGTGCTGAGTGACTCCTAGTCTCCAATAGGTCGAATGGTTCCTTGTATGGTCAAGTAACATCAGGTAAGAGGGGTAACCGAGTGGTATGATCGGTCGAGTGGATTGCACTTGACATCTTTGATTGGGGGTTCTTTGTTGTCTCTTGGACTTCTTTGCTTCTAGGGTAGTGACCTTGGGTAGGGCATGTAGGTCAGGTCTATGACCCTACCCTGGGTTTGTATCCTCATCAGTAGCCCCCAAATGGATTAAGGTCCGAATGGAAAGTAGGTTGAAGTTGGACTTGCTCCGAGCTTTACGTTCCACAAGTGTTTTGCGCAGGGCGGAAGGCTCATGTTGGAACTTCAGTTTCGATTCAGTCGCCTTGATCGATTCAGAAAGCCACCGAGTGAACTTGTAACATCATTTGCCGAGTGTTGTTTTGGGGCACAGAATCTTTGGCGTGATTGATTGCAGAGTATCCCGGATTTCACGGGATTCAAAATTTTAGGGAAGCGCGCGGGATGGAGCGTGCCGAAGGAAGTGGGTTGGATAAACGAAAGCGCCTCGATCTCCTTGCCACCTTTTTCGCCACGTATGTTGCGCGCTACTGTTGCGGGATTTGACAGGATAGCCTGGGTCCATGCGTTAGCCACTTGGAAGTGGCCCTTTATAAGGCGGCGGAGCCGAGGCGCTTGCACTGTGCACGTCTGTTTTCCCTCTTCTCCCTCTGCTTCTGTACTGCATCTTGCTCCTCCGCTCTCGATGTTGTCGCCCCACCGCCATGGTGAAGGACAAGACGGCGGTGCTGGAACACGCGAAGAAGGCGACGGCGGCGGCGAAGGGCAAGAAGCAGAACCGCGGGTCGTCGTCGCGCTCGACGCTGCTGCCAGGCTGGATCCAAGGCGATTCGATCCGGTCTTCGCTCCGGGAGGAAGATCTGGACGAGCTGGTGGAGTCTGGGTTGATTGGCAAGGGCGCAGCGAGGCTGACGGAAGGGGAGATGGAGCCGCAGCCACGACCGGGTGAGTTTGTACTACTCGCTACCCATGTCGACCGGGGCTTCTCGCTTCCTCCGCACCCCTTCTTTCGGGGCTTCATGAACTTCTTCGGTGCCCAACTCCATCACTTTTCTCCCAATACCATCACCTACCTTGCTGCATTCATGTCTATGTGCGAGAACTTTCTGGGGTGTCGGCCGCATTGGGGCCTTTTCAAACATCTCTTCACCATCCGTTCTCAGTCGGTGAAGAAGGAAAACACGAGTGACAAGGAAACACATGTCATCCAGATGTGTGGGGGTTTGGGTATCCGAAAGAGGCAGAGGAGCTCTTTCCCTTCCATGACTCTTCCTGAATCGGTTAGGGGCTGGCAGTCGACCTGGTTCTACTGCTAGGACCTCGCAACTCTAGGTTAGTCGACCGGACTCCCCCACTTCACCTTTGACCGTGTTCAAACTCCTTCTTCACTGAAAGTAACTGCTGCTGAAAGCGTGGACGAACATGCTAGTTGAGAGGGTAATCCAACTGATCAATCAGGGTGTCACTGGCATGGACCTGCTGGAAGTATTCCTCAGTCAATGCATCTAGCCTCTCCAGGCCTGTGACCACCCCATGTGGATGTACTCTGGGGCTGACGACACCGCTCGGGTCCATCTAGAAGAAGTACCGGCCAAGATAGTGGCCATGTGGTTGAAGAGCATTACGGCAACAAGGACAACCCCAGAGCTGCCAGGAGAGTCGTCCCCTTCAGTGATAACAATCAACCTGACAAGGTGCATCCTCCATTCCGACAGTTTTTGAATATTCATTCCGACTGCTCCTGAGCCCGACTGACTTTCATTCGACTTCTTGTCTTTGTAGGTTTTTAGACATGTATTCGATGCCCAATGGTGAACAAGTTTTGGAGCAAGGCCGGGAGGGAGAGGCCAGTGCAGAGGAGAGCTGTGAATGGGAATCTTCGGACGATGATGAAGAGGAGGAGAGCGAGGAGTCAGATGATGATGAGGCGGTTAACTCGCCGCCCCGCTCTGAACACCGATCTAAGCAACAGCATGACCCGGCGGGCGGGCGCGGAAAGAACGTGGCTCCAAGCACTCAAACGCAGAAGCGCGCCCGGACGTCGACTCCGGAGCCAACAGAGAAAGTCGCCAAGCAACCCAAGGTGGCTCCTCGAAAGGCTTGGAAGACTCTGCCGAGGATCAAGATGGACGTCCCTGTTGCCTCAGGGTGAGCATCTTTCTTGCGCTTTTCTCTACCGACTGATTCTTCTGTTCTGACCGAATGGATCGTGTACCTTTCCAGCCCAACCTCTGCCGCGACTGAGATGGATGTAGACAAGGCCCCAGGAGATGAGGAAACTGATGACGTGGCCACCTCCCGAGCTGGTAAGCCCGCTCGACCAAAATTTATTTTGTCGATTGAGTTGTCGGTCGGTTGAATTTCTGTTGTTTTTCTTTTGCTGCAGTTCCGCGAGACATCGTCGTGCTTCCCGATGATGAAGAAGAGGAAGTGCCTCTGCAGGAGAGGAGGAGGAGAGGTAGGGGCTCAAGCAGGAGGGGGCTTGAAGTTCAAGTCCCTCAGTCGACGCCGGTGCTTGAGGCGGTGGTCGAGCGATCTAGAGATCCGGTTCGGACCAACGCCACATTCGCTGACCCGCTGACGACTGATCGTCCGTCGGGGTCAACTGCTCCAGCTCCTGCTGCTCCAGTGCAACTCCACGCATCTGACCCAGTGGCTGCTTCGACCGCTTTGGATCCATCACTTTTTGCTGCATACCAGACCCCAGATGACTCGCCAAGTGCTGCCAGGGAGGCTCTTCGCCAGGTGAACCTTGTTATGGAGCAGGTGAAGGTGATGCACGAGGCCAGCCAGGTGGCCTATAATGCCAGCACTGCTTTGCAGACCAATGTTAAGGTCAGTTATCTCTTGATTGAACTTTTGAACGTTGTCTGTATGAGCATATGTTTCATATCCGATCCCCACTGAGGTGTGCCTGTCTTAGAGGTTAAGAGGTTTTCCACTCCACTCGACTCGTGCTGAGTCTTAGTGTTCTGTCCGAACCAGTGGGGGCACGCCGAGTGCACCCACTGGGTGTAGCCCCCGAGACCAAGGTCGACTGCTAGCAGTCGGCCGAGGTCTTAGAATCTACTTTTTTTGACTCATGCTGGGCAGACCATGCTGAGTGTTGATCCAAAACCAGTGGGGCACGCCGAGTGCACCCACTGGGTGTAGTCCCTGAGACTACTGTTGAATGTTTTATTCGGCAGTAGTCTTAGAGTAACTTTTGTTGTCATTGTCTTTTGTTTTGTCGACTGACATATCTCTCTTGCTGACTGTAGAGGTCTTGTGATCTTGGAGCTCGACTTTCTGAGTTGAACAAGAAGCACATCAGCCTCGAACTTGATCTTGAATTGGCGAAGAAGAACCTACAGACTGCTCAAGAAGAAATAGCCATTATGGGAGGTAACCAATCGACACTTTCCCATTCCATAGTTCACGCTTTTCAGTGTTGTTTCTTTCAGTCTCTTTGAACGGAGTGACTTCACATGAGCAGATGTGCGTAGTGAAAACCGTCAACTTCAAGCTCGTCTAAAGAGTGTTGTATCTTTAGATAAAATGAAGGAAGCTCTAAAGAAGAAAGATCTGGATCTTTCCGCTGCTCAGAAGGAGGCACGAGAGAAGATGGCACTTGCAGATAAGAAGCTGGCTTCGATCGGCAAGTTGGAAGAGGAGAACTCGAAGCTGAAGACTGCCATCTCTGAAGCCAATCAGGAAGTTGAGCTACTGAAGAAGGACAAGGAGAACCTGACCAATGAAGTTGGAAGCCTCAGAGACAGGAGAGGCGAGCTGGAGTCTTATCTGGGTCAACTTGCCACAATACTAGTCCTGAAGCTTGAAGGTATCACTGTTTGACTAGTTAGCTGCCGTCGACTGGAGTGTCTTGTTATATTGTCGACTCACTATTTTTCTTGATCATGCAGAACTTTGCCAGGATTTTGAGGCTGAGACCGGGCGGATTGAGACGGGTCTCGACCCCATCAATTGTCCTGTGAAAGATGACATTGCGATGAACTTGCTACGGTTGGAATCACGTTTGGACAGTGCCATTGCTTATCTAGCTCGACTGAAGGTGGCGATGACTCGGGTTGACGCCGAGCTCTGGCCTCAAGTAGAACTTTCACAAGATCTCGAGTCGCTGATGACTCGACTAAATCAGATCCCTAGTCGAGTGCAGGAATGGAAGAAATCATCTACCCGCTGTGGCGTGATACGTCTCCAACGTATCTATAATTTTTTATTGTTCCATGCTATTATATTACCTCTTTTGGATGTTTATGGGCTTTATTTTACACATTTATATCATTTTTGGGACTAACCTACTAACCGGAGGCCCAGCCCATATTGCTGTTTTTTTGCCTATTTCAGTATTTCGAAGAAAAGGAATATCAAACGGAGTCCAAATGGAATGAAACCTTCGGGAGCGTGATTTTTGGAACGAACGTGATCCGGAGAGCTTGGAGTGCAAGTCAAGAAGCTTCCGAGGGCCCCACGAGATAGGAGGCCGCCCCCCCTTAGGGCGCGCCCCCCTATCTCGTGGGCCCCTCAGGCGGCCACCGACGTACTTCTTCCTCCTATATATACCTACGTACCACAAAAACATCCAGGAGCACCACGAAACACAATTTCCACCGCCATAACCTTCTGTATCCGCGAGATCCCATCTTGGAGCCTTCGCCGGCACTCTGCCGGAGGGGGAATCAACCACGGAGGGCCTCTAGATCAACATCCTTGCCCCTCCGATGAGTTGTGAGTAGTTTACCACAAACCTACGGGTCCATAGTTATTAGCTAGATGGCTTCTTCTCTCTTTTTGGATCTCAATACAATGTTCTCCCCCTCTCTTGTGGAGATTTATTCGATGTAAACTCTTTTGCGGTGTGTTTGTCGAGATCCGATGAATTGTGGGTTTATGATCATGTTTATCTATGAATAAATATTTGAATCTTCTCTGAATTCTTTTATGTATTATTGAGTTATCTTTGCAAGTCTCTTCGAATTATCAGTTTGGTTTGGCCTACTAGATTGGTCTTTCTTTCCATGGGAGAAGTGCTTAGCTTTGGGTTCAATCTTGCGGTGTCCTTACAGTGACAGAAAGGGTTGCAAGGCACGTATTGTATTGTTGCCATCGAGGATAACAAGATGGGGTTTATATCATATTGCATGAGTTTATCCCTCTACATCATGTCATCTTGCTTAATGCGTTACTCTGTTCTTATGAACTTAATACTCTAGATGCAGGCAGGAGTTAGTCGATGTGTTGAGTAATAGTAGTAGATGCAGGCAGGAGTCGGTCTACTTGTTATGGACGTGATGCCTATATACATGATCATGCCTAGATAATCTCATAACTATGCGCTTTTCTATCAATTGCTCGACAGTAATTTGTTCACCCACCATAATACTTACGCTATCTTGAGAGAAGCCTCTAGTGAAACCCATGGCCCCCGGGTCTATCTCTTATCATATTTGCTTTCAATCTACTTTTATTTGCATCTTTACTTTTTGCATCTATATTATAAAATACCAAAAATATATTTATCTTATCATACTATCTTTATTTGATCTCACTTTCGCAAGTGGCCGTGAAGGGATTGACAACCCCTTTATTGTGTTGGTTGCGAGTTCTCAGTTTATTTATGTAGGTGCTTGGGACTTTTGAGGAGCCTCCTACTAGATTGATACCTTGGTTCTCAAAACTGAGGGAAATACTTACGCTACACTTTGCTGCATCACCCTCTCCTCTTCGAGGAAAACCAACGCAAGCTCAAGACGTAGCAAGAAGGATTTCTGGCGCCGTTGTCGGGGAGGTCTTTGCTCAAGTCAAGACATACCAAGTACCCATCACAAACCCATCTCCCTCGCATTTACATTATTTTCCATTTGCCTCTCGTTTTCCTCTCCCCCACTTCACCCTTGCCATTTTATTCGCCCTTTCTTTCCCAATCTCCTCCTCTCTTTTTCGCTTGCCTTTTTCTGCTTGCTTGTGTGTTGGATTACTTGTTGCGATGGCGCAAGATAATACCAAATTGTTTGATTTCTCGAAAACAATAATAATGATTTCCTTACTACTCCTATTGCTCCTCTTAATGATGTTGAGTCTTGTGAATTCAATACCGCTTTGCTGAATCTTGTTATGAAAGATCAATTCGCCGGCCTTCCTAGTGAAGATGCCGCTACTCATCTAAACAATTTTGTTGATTTGTGTGATATGCAAAAGAAGAAAGATACAGATAACAATATTGTCAAATTGAAGTTATTTCCGTTTTCACTTAGAGATCGTGCTAAAGTTTGGTTTTCGTCTTTGCCTAAAAATAGTATTGATTCTTGGAACAAGTGCAAAGATGCTTTTATCTCTAAGTATTTTCCTCCCGCTAGGATCATCACTCTTAGGAACGATATTATGAATTTTAAACAACTTGATCATGAGCATGTTGCCCAATCTTGGGAAAGAATGAAATTGATGCTTCGCAATTGCCCTACTCATGGTTTGAATTTATGGATGATCATACAAAAATTTTATGCCGGTTTGAACTTTGCTTCTAGAAATCTCTTAGATTCGGCCGTAGGAGGCACGTTTATGGAAATTACGTTAGGAGATGCTACAAAATTGCTTGATAATATTATGGCTAATTATTCTCAATGGCACACCGAAAGATCTTCTAGTAAAAAAGTGCATGCTATAGAAGAAATCAATGTTTTGAGTGGAAAGATGGATGAACTTATGAAGATGTTTGCTACTAAAAATACTCCTCTTGATCCCAATGATATGCCTTTGTCTTCCTTGATTGAGAATAATAATGAATCTATGGATGTGAATTTTGTTGGTAGGAATAGTTTTGGAAACAACGCTTATAGAGGAAATTTAAATGCTAGACCATTCCCTAGTAATCCCTCTAATAATTATGGAAATTCCTACAATAATTCTTATGGTAATTTTAATAAGATGCCCTCTGATTTTGAGAATAGTGTGAAAGAATTTATGATTTCTCAAAAGAATTTTAATGCTTTGCTTGAAGAAAAAATGCTCAAAGTTGATGATTTGGCTAGGAACGTTGATAGACTTTCGCTTGATGTTAATTCTCTTCAACTTGGATCTTGTTCTCCTAAGCATGATACAATGAGTCTCTCAAAGTAATGAGATATTCCATTAATGAGTGCAAGGAAAGAACCGCTAGATTGCGTGCTAAAAAAGAAAGCTTTATAAAAGCATGTTCTTCTAGTTTTCATGAAAATAATGATGAGGATCTTAAAGTTATTGATGCGTCTAGAATTAGATCTATGTTTTGCAATATGAATTTTGATGATTATGGGAGTGATGATGAATCAACCTTGCCTAGAAGGCGTCCCAAGAATTCGGAATCTTTAGATCTTGATGCTAAATTTGGTAAAAGTGAGATTGGAGAATCCTCAACTTCTAATAACATTGAACCTACTATCTCGGATTTCAAGGAATTTGATTATGATAATTGTTCTTTAAAAGGTTGTATTTCTTTGTTGCAATCCGTTGTTAATTCTCCTCATGCTTATAGTCAAAACAAAGCTTTTACCAAACATATTGTTGATGCCTTGATGCAATCTTATGATGAAAAACTTAATTTGGAAGTTTATATACCTAGAAAACTTAATGATGAGTGGGAACCTACTATAAAGATTAGAATTAAAGATTATGAGTGTTTTGCTTTATGTGATTTGGGTGCTAGTGTTTCCACGATTCCGAAAACTTTATGTGATATTCTAGGTTTCCATGATCTTGATGATTGCTCTTTAAATTTGCACCTTGCGGATTCCACCATTAAAAAGCCTATGGGAAGGATCAATGATGTTCTTATTGTTGCAAATAGAAATTTGGTGCCCGTAGATTTTATCGTTCTTGATATAGATTGCAATCTTTCTTGCCCTATTATTCTTGGTAGACCTTTCCTTAGAACGATTGGTGCGATTATTGATATGAAGGAAGGGAACATTAGATTCCAATTTCCCTTAAAGAAAGGCATGGAGCACTTTCCAAGAAAGAAAGTCAAATTACCTTATGAATCTATCATGCATGCTACTTATGAATTTAGTGCCAAAGATGGCACTACTTAGATCTATCATTGCTTTTATGCCTAGCTAGGGGCGTTAAACGATAGCGCTAGTTGGGAGGCAACCCAATTTTCTTTATGTTTTTTGTTTTTGCTCCTGTTTAGTAATAAATCTTGCATCTACCTTCTGGTTAGATGTGTTTTTATCTTTTAATTAGTGTTTGTGCCAAGTAGAACCTATAGGATAACCTACGATTATAGTTGATTTGATTCTGCTGAAAAACAGAAACTTTGCGTGCACGAATATAATTTTGTTAAATCACAGGAACGCGCTTTTATGTTGATTCTTTTTGCTTCTGTTCAATAAACAAAATTTCCAGGACTTCCTATTTTTGTAGGATTTTTAGAGTTCCAGAAGTTTACGTTAGTTACAGATTGCTACATACTGTTCTGTTTTTAACAGATTCTGTTTTTCGTGTGTTGTTTGCTTACTTCAATGCATCTATGGCTAGTAAATTAGTTTATAAACCATAAGGAAGTTGGAATACACTAGGTTTAACACCAAAATAAATAAAAAATGAGTTCATTGCAGTACCTTATGTGGTGGTTTTGTTTTCTTTCACTAACGGAGCTTATAAGATTTCCTGTTGAGTTTTGTGTTGTGAAGTTTTCAAGTTTTGGGTAAAGCTTTTATGGACTATGGAATAAGGAGTGGCAAGAGCCTAAGCTTGGGGATGCCCATGGCACCCCAAGATATTCAATAATAGCCAAAAGCCTAAGCTTGGGGATGCCCCAAGAAGGCATCCCCTCTTTCGTCTTCGTTCATTGGTAACTTTACTTGGAGCTATATTTTTATTCGCCACATGATATGTGTTTTGCTTGGAGCGTCATGTATTATATTACTCTTTGCCTTTTAGTTAACCATAATCATCCTTACTGTACACACCTTTTGGGAGAAGCCTATTTGATTACAATTTGCTAGAATACTCTATGTGCTTCACTTATATCTTTTGAGCTTGATAGTTTTTGCTCTAGTGCTTCACTTATATTTTTTTGAGCACGGTGGTGTCTTAATTTTGAAGAAATTGCTAGTCTCTCATGCTTCACTTATATTATTTTGAGAGTCTTTTAGAACAACATGGTATTTGCTATGATCATAAAGTTGGTCCTAGAATGATGAGCATCCAAGTTGGGTATAATAAAAACTATCATAGAAAAGAATTGGATGATATGATCAAATATGATGCTTGATAATTGTTTTGAGATATGGAGGTAGTGATATTAGAGTCATGCTAGTTGAGGTGATTATGAAAAATACTTGTGTTAAGGGTTGTGATTCCTGTAGCATGCACGTATGGTGAACCGCTTAGTGATGAAGTTGGAGCACAATTTTATTTATTGAGTGTCTTCCTTATGAGTGGCGGTCGGGGACGAGCGATGGTCTTTTCCTACCAATCTATCCCCCTAGGAGCATGCGTGTAGTACTTTGGTTTTTGATGACTTCTAAATTTTGCAACAAGTACATGAGTTCTTTTGATTAATGTTGAGTCCATGGATTATACGCACCCTTTCACCCTTCCATTATTGCTACCCTCTCTTGTACCGTGCAACTTTCGCTGGTACCATACACCCACCATTTAACTTCCTCAAAACAGCCACCATACCTACCTATTATGGCATTTCCATAGCCATTCCGAGATATATTGCCATGCAACTTTCCACCGTTCCGTTCATATGACATGCGTTACTTTTTTCATATTGCTTTTTGCATGATCATGTAGTTGACATTGTATTTGTGGCAAGGCCACCTTCATAATTTTCATACATGTTGCTCTTGATTCGTTGCATATCTCGGTACACCGCCGGAGGCATTCATATAGAGTCATATCTTGTTCTAGCTTTGAGTTGTAAATCCATAAAAGTGTGATGATGTTCATTATTAGAGCATTGTCCTAGTGAGGAAAGGATGATGAAGACTATGATTCCCCCACAAGTCGGGATGATACTTCGGACTTTACAAAAAAAAAGGCCAAAAAAAAGAGAAGGCCAAAGAAAAGAAAAAAAGAAAAAGAAAAAAAAGAAAAAAAGAGAAAAAACAATAAAATGAGAGAAAAAGAGAGAAGGGACAATGCTACTATCTCCTTTTCCACACTTGTGCTTCAAAATAGCACCATGATCTTCATGATAGAGAGTCTCATATGTTGTCACTTTCATATACTAGTGGGAATTTTTCATTATAGAACTTGGCTTGTATATTCCAATGATGGGCTTCCTCAAAAGTGCCCTAGGTCTTCGTGAGCAAGCAAGTTGGATGCACCCCACTTAGTTTTTTTGTTGAGCTTTCATATATTTATAGCTCTAGTGCATCCGTTGCATGGCAATCCCTACTCACTTACGTTGATATCTATCGATGGGCAACTCCATAGCCCGTTGATACGCCTAGTTGATGTGAGACTATCTTCTCCTTTTTGTCTTCTCCACAACCACCATTCTATTCCACATATATTGTTATGTCCATGGCTCACGCTCATGTATTGCGTGAAAGTTGAAAGAGTTTGAGATTATTAAAGTATGAAACAATTGCTTTGATTGTCATCGGGGTTGTGCATGATTAAATACTTTGTGTGATAAAGATAGAGCAACAGCCAGACTATATGATTTTGCAGGGATAACTTTCTTTAGCCATATTATTTTGAGAAGACATGATTACTTTGATTAGTATGCTTGAAGTATCACCATTTTCATGTTAATATGAACTTTTATTTTGTATCTTTTGGATCTGAACATTCATGCCACAATAAAGAAAATTACATTAAGAATTATGCTAGGTAGCATTCCACATCAAAAATTCTCTTTTTATCATTTACCTACTCAAGGACGAGCAGGAATTAATCTTGGGGATGCTTGATACCTCTCCAACGTATCTATAATTTTTGATTGTTCCATGCTATTATATTACCTCTTTTGGATGTTTATGGGCTTTATTTTACACATTTATATCATTTTTGGGACTAACCTACTAACTGGAGGTCCAGCCCATATTGCTGTTTTTTTGCCTATTTCAGTATTTCGAAGAAAAGGAATATCAAACTGAGTCCAAACGGAATGAAACCTTCGGGAACGTGATTTTTGGAACAAACGTGATCCGAAGAGCTTGGAGTGCAAGTCAAGAAGCTTCCGAGGGCCCCATGAGATAGGGGGCCGCGCCCCCTATCTCGTGGGCCCCTCGGGCGGCCACCGACGTACTTCTTCCTCCTATATATACCTACGTACCCCGAAAGCATCCAGGAGCACCACGAAACACAATTTCCACCGCCGTAACCTTCTGTATCTGCAAGATCCCATCTTGGAGCCTTCGCCGTCACTCTGCCGGAGGAGGAATCAACCATGGAGGGCCTCTACATCAACATCCTTGCCCCTCCGATGAGTTGTGAGTAGTTTACCACAGACCTACGGGTCCATAGTTATTAGCTAGATGGCTTCTTCTCTCGTTTTGAATCTCAATACATTGTTCTCCCCCTCACTTGTGGAGATCTATCCGATCTAAACTCTTTTTGCGGTGTGTTTGTCGAGATCCGATGAATTGTGGGTTTATGATCAAGTTTATCTATGAATAAATATTTGAATCTTCTCTGAATTCTTTTATGTATGATTGAGTTATCTTTGCAAGTCTCTTCGAATTATCAGTTTGGTTTGGCCTACTAGATTGGTCTTTCTTGCCATGGGAGAAGTGCTTAGCTTTGGGTTCAATCTTGCGGTGTCCTTACCCAGTGTCAGAAAGGGTTGCAAGGCACGTATTGTATTGTTGCCATCAAGGATAACAAGATGGGGTTTATATCATATTGCATGAGTTTATCCCTCTACATCATGTCATCTTGCTTAATGCATTACTCTATTCTTATGAACTTAATACTCTAGATGCAGGCAGGAGTCGGTCGATGTGTGGAGTAATAGTAGTAGATGCAGGCAGGAGTCGGTCTACTTGTTATGGACGTGATGCCTATATACATGATCATGCCTAGATAATCTCATAACTATGCGCTTTTCTATCAATCGCTCGACAGTAATTTGTTCACCCACCATAATACTTATGCTTTCTTGAGAGAAGCCTCTAGTGAAACCTATGGCCCCTGGGTCTATCTCTTATCATATTTGCTTTCAATCTACTTTTATTTGCATCTTTACTTTTTGCATCTATATTATAAAATACCAAAAATATATTTATCTTATCATACTATCTTTATTAGATCTCACTTTCGCAAGTGGCCGTGAAGGGATTGACAACCCCTTTATTGCGTTGGTTGCGAGTTCTCAGTTTGTTTGTGTAGGTGCGTGGGACTTTTGAGGAGCCTCCTACTGGATTGATACCTTGGTTCTCAAAATTGAGGGAAATACTTACGCTACACTTTGCTGCATCACCCTCTCCTTTTCGAGAAAAACCAACGCAAGCTCAAGACGTAGCATGGCGCAGATGGTGCCCTGTCAATGGTCCGAGTGCACTGCAAGGACGCTAGAGAAGACAAGTTGGCGGCCCTCAAGGTTGTGAATACTAAGAAGCACTCCTTTCAGTCCTTCATGGACACCTTCCTTGAGGCTGCCACTCGCATTGCAGATAGCATCGACCTTGACAGCTTCTGTGATCCAGCCAGCCCTTCTCTTGACGAGTGATAAAAAAACATTATGCTTCACCTTTATTTGCCTCGGAATGCCGAGTGATTTTGTAATCGCTGAATCTCCTTCGGGCCCGACGCCCGAGTACTTTAATCTGCGGTTCGGAACTTTTGGATTTATATGAACTTGGTTTATCTTTGCATATGTTGTGTTTGTCTTCGAGTGGAACTCGTTCTCCACTCAGATTGGCTCTTGAACTTTTGATGCAGCTTCTGAGGAACAGGCCACAGTCGACCTGTTGGACGAACCCTGAGCAACATTGATCAGTTCATCAGCGAGGCTCTCAACAATGGTCTTGACGTTCCTGAAAGCAGGCCGCCTTGGCATCAGCTGTTGGATGAGCCCTTGGCATCATTGATTAGCTCATCAGCAAGGCACTCAGCAATGGTCTTGACGTTCCTGAAAGCGGTTCGCCTCGGCAACACGCACAATCTCGTCCTTCTTCTTGATGGTGCAGCTCTGGGGGGGGGGGGTCGTGGTCGACCTGCACCTCGTCGTCTTTGTGGATTGGGATGGAACACATCTTCAAACTTAGGCGAGTACTGGACTGCAGCTAAGCCCCTGAGTGGGAGGATTGCTCACCACTCGGTAAGATTTTTCAAACTTAGGCGAGTACTGGACTGCAGCTATGCCCCCTGAGTGGGAGGATTGCTCACCACTTGGTAGGATTTTTCAAACTTAGGCGAGTCCTGGACTGCAG
>NC_041387.1:457424660-457453083 GCF_002162155.2 Triticum dicoccoides | reverse complement strand
TAAGCCCCCGGGTGGGAGTATTGCTCACCACTCGATAGAATTTTTTATACTTAGGCGAGTACTGGAGTGCAGCTAAGCCCCCGAGTGGGAGGATTGCTCACCACTCGGTAGGATTTTTCAAACTTAGGCGAGTACTAGACTGCAGCTAAGCCCCCAAGTGGGAGGATTGCTCACCACTCGGTAGGATTTTTCAAACTTAGGCGAAACAGATTCGCAGCTAAGCCCCCGAGTGAGAGGCTTGCTCACCACTCGGTAGGATTTTTTTTAAACTTAGGCGGAACGGATTCGCGACTAAGGCACCCACTGGGGGATTTAGAACGTGTAAAAAATGAACAACAATCATTCGGGAGACTGTAAAATCATGTCTTTGATAATCAAACTAGAAGGTATTTCTTATTACATCTCAATAGTCTGAATCCTTAAGAGTAAAAGGGGCGGAGCAGCTCTGCATTCCAAGCGCGTGGCTCGTCTTTATTGTGCTCGATGTTGAAAAGACAGTATGCACCCTGACTCGAACTTTTCTCAGAAGATGAAGCGGAATAGGCTCAGCAAGACGCATTGTGAAGCAAATCACTCGGGAGAACAGCTTCAGCTCCATAGACTAAGAAGAATGGAGTTCGTCCAGTCGACCGATTAGGAGTTGTCCTCAATCCCCAAAGTACTGATGGAAGTTCATCAACCCAGGCGCCTGCTGCATGCTTGAGGTCACGCATCAATCAGGGTTTCAGTCCTTCGAGAATCAACCCATTTGCTCTTTCAGCCTGTCCGTTTGACTAAGGATGGGCGACTGAAGCGTAGTCGACCCTTGTGCCTTGGGAAGTGCAAAAAGCTCTGAATTTGTCAGAATCGAAGTTTGACCCATTATCGATGATGATGCCATGAGGAACACCATATCTGAATGTTGACTCTCTGATGAAACTCGCAGCTGTACTTGCTTCAAGGTTTTTGATGGGCTTGGCTTCAATCCATTTGGTAAACTTGTCGGCTGCTACGAGTACATGAGTAAAGCCACTCCTGCCAGTCCTCAGAGGTCCAACCATATCTAATCCCCAGACAGCGAACGGCCAGACGAGTGGAATAGTTTTCAGAGCTAACGCGAGTTTATGGGACATGTTGGAGTAAAACTGGCAGCCTTTACATTTGTCTACTATTTCTTTCGCCATCTCATTGGCATGTGGCCAGTAAAATCCGGCTCGGTATGCTTTGGCCACGATGGTCTGAGAGGATGCATGATGACCATAGGTCCCCGAGTGAATATCATTGAGGATCATCCGGCCTTCTTCTGGCGTGATGGATTTGTGATAGACTCCAGTTACACTTTCTCTGAACAACTATCCTTTTATCACAGTAAAGGCTTTGGATCGTCGGACGATCTGTCGAGCCTCTCCTTCATTCTCTGGAAGTTCTTTCCTAAGAATATATGCAATGTATGGCACTATCCAGTTGGGAGAGACGACCAAAACCTCCATGATCAGGTCGACCACGGCTGGGACTTCGACTTTAGTCAGATCTGTGGCACTTTTAGGCTGCGGGGGCTCTTTGGTGAAAGGATCTTCTTGAACTGAAGGTGAGTGAATATGCTCCAAAAACACATTGTTGGGGATGGCTTCTCTCTTGGATCCTATCTTTGCCAATTCATCTACAGCTTGATTTTTTGGTCGGGGTATATGGTGAAGTTCTAACCCTTCAAACTTCTTTTCCAACTTTCTTACTGCGTTGCAATAACCAGTCATAGCCGGGCTCCTGACATCCCACTCTTTCATCACTTTATTAACCACCAAATCTGAGTCACCGTAAACCATGAGGCGACGGACGCCGAGTGAAATGGCCATACGTAACCCGTATAAAAGTGCTTCATATTCAGCTTCATTGTTGGAGGATTCAAAATGAATCTGGAGAACATAGCCGAGCTTATCTCCACGGGGGGATACCAATACTACCCCAGCACCAGAACCATTCAGCATCTTGGAGCCATCGAAGAACATGATCCAATGCTCCGAGCGAACTTGAGTCGGCAGTTGCTGGTCAATCCACTCGGCAAGGAAATCTGCAATTGCTTGAGACTTGATAGCTTTCTTTGCCTCGAACTTGATATCCAATGGGAGGAGTTCAATGGCCCATTTTTTCACTCGACCAGTTGCATCTCTGTTGTTTAGAATTTCAGACAACAGTGCATCACTGACGACCGTAATGGAGTGATCCGAGAAATAGTGTGCAACCTTCTTCATGGTCATGTAAATTCCATAAACAAGCTTCTGATAATGCGGATATCTCTGCTTAGATGGAGTCAAAACTTCAGAGAGATAATACAGTGGGCGTTGAACTTTATAAGCTTTTCCTTCTTCCTCCCGCTCGACCATGAGTATTGTACTGACAACTTGTCCAGTGGCTGCAATGTAAAGCAGTAAAGGCTCTTTGCTAATTGGTGCATCAAGCACCGACTGGGTGGAAAGCAGGGCTTTGAGCTCTACAAACGCCGCGTCAGCTTCATTAGTCCACTCGAACTTATCAGATTTCTTCATCAGTCGGTAAAGAGGTAAGGCCTTTTCACCGAGACGAGAAATGAATCGACTCAAGGCGGCCAAACAACCAGTAAGCTTTTGAACGTCATGCACACGCACAGGGCGTTTCATTCGGAGGATGGTACCGACTTTCTCTGGGTTCGCATCGATCCCTTGTTCAGAAACGAGGAAACCGAGTAACTTTCCACCTGGGACTCCGAATGTGCACTTTGACGGATTGAGCTTGATATCATACCTTCTTAGGCTGGCAAAGGTTTCTGCGAGGTCGGTCAGCAGGTCGGAACCTTTACGCGACTTGACCACAATGTCATCCATGTAGGCTTCCACATTCCGACTGATTTTAGTGAGCAGGCACTTCTGAATCATCCTCATGAATGTGGCACCAGCATTTTTGAGACCAAATGGCATGGTGACATAGCAAAAGCACCCAAATGGGGTGATAAAAGCTGCTTTTATTTCATCAGGACCATACAGTCGAATCTGATGATACCAGGAATATGCATCTAGAAAAGACAAGCGCTCACACCCCACAGTCGAGTCAACAATCTGATCGATGCGGGGGAGAGGGAAATGATCTTTCGGGTAGGCCCGATTGATATGCTTGAAATCAATGCACATACGAAGTGAATCGTCCTTCTTAGGGACCATGACCACATTGGCGAGCCACTCGGAGTGGTAGATCTCTCGGATGAACTCTGCTGCTAGGAGCCGAGCCACTTCCTCGCCAATTGCTTTTCTCTTCTGTATGGCAGACCGCCGAAGATGATCTTTGACGGGTTTAACCTTGGGATCGACACGCAAACGGTGCTCAGCCAGTTCTCTGGGTACACCCGCATGTCAAAGGGTTTCCATGCAAAGATGTCCCAGTTCTCACGGAGGAACTGGATGAGCGCTTCTTCCTATTTGTTATCGAGTGTCGTTGAGATATGAGTCGGTGCAGCATTGGGATCGGTCGGGTGGATATGAATCGGCTTTGTTTCTCCAGACGACTGAAATGCAGAATCCGTGGCAGGCTTCTTAGCTCGGAGCAAATCACTCGAATCTACATTCTTCTGATACTCTTGAAATTCAACTGCTGCCATTTGTGCATCGGCAATTTTAGAACCCTTCTAGAAGCATTCTTCTGCCTTCTGGCGATTACCAGTGACTGTGATCACTCCTCTGGGACCTGGCATCTTCAGCTTGAGGTATACGTAACATGGTCGAGCCATGAAACGTGCATAAGCAGGCCTACCTAGAATAGCATGATAAGCACTCTGGAAATCTACTACTTCAAATGTCAACTTTTCCTTGCGGTAATTCTTGGAGTCACCAAAAACCACGTCAAGGGCGATCTGGCCGAGTGATTCGGCTTTCTTTCCATGGATAACGCCATGAAAACTCATATTGCTTTCACTAAGCTTTGACATCGGAATGCCCATCCCCTTTAATGTTTCAGCATAAAGGATATTCAGGCCGCTACCACCATCCATTAGCACTTTGGTCAGTCGAGTGCCTTCGACCACTGGGTCGACCACCAACGCTTGCCTCCCAGGGGTGGCTATACGCGCCGGGTGATCAAACAGGTCGAATGTGATGGCTGTTTGTGACCATTTCAGCTATGTTGTCGTCGTCGCCAGAGCAACCATATTCACTTCTCTGTTGATAACTTTCAATCGACTCTTGCTCTCAACATCAACAAAAATCATCAGGGTGGAATTGACTTTGGGATAACCATCGTCTTCCTCTTCATCCTCGTCTTTGTCCGACTCTTTTTCCTTCTCACTGGATTGTTTCTCTCGGAACTGCTGGATCAGGAGTCGACATTGCCGAGTGGTGTGTTTAGGATAAATCAGATTACCCTCTTCATCCTTCTTCGTATGAATGTGACATGCTAAATCCAACACATCATTCCTGCTTGATCTTTTACCTTCTTAGGGGTCCAGGGCCCCTTAGGCTTTCCTTTAAACTTTCCTTGAACTACAGCCGCAATTTCACCAGGCACTACAGGTTCAGCCTTACATTTCTGTTTCCGATTGGAATTGCCTCCCCCGGTGTCCTGGCCGACCGGTTTACTCTTTCCACTATGGAGTCAATCTTCTTCTCTGTTAGCGTATCGAGTGGCTATTTCCATCATCCGAGTCAGGGTCATGTCTCCAGTCCGACCAAATTTCAGGACCAACTCACGATATTTAACGCCTACCTTGAAGGTACACACTGCTTGGTGCTTAGATACATTTTCCACTGTGTGATGCAAAGTGGTCCACCTCTGAATGTAGTCTCTTAGAGTCTCACTCGGTTTATGTATGCAATGCTGCAATTCTGTTAACCCTGCTGGTCGTTTGCAAGTGCCCTCAAAAGTCTTGACGAACACTCGGGCAAGCTCTTCCCAACTGAATATACTGCCAAGAGCTAACTGAGTCAACGACGCTCTAGCCGACCCTTCCAACATCAGAGGAAGATATCTCATGGACACTTCATCATTACCGCCACCAATCTGCACAGCCACTCGGTAATCCTGAAGCCAAGTTTCAGGCTTGGACTCTCCAGTGAACCTGCTGACTCCAGTCGCCAACCTGAAGTTGGGACGAATCACTGCAGCCCTGATGGCTCTGCTGAAACATTCTGGACCTGAAACATGAACTCTGCTGCCAGTCGGACGATCTCTGCCAAGGTCCTCCGTGTGCGCTCTGTTCCGGTCGACTAGACCTTGAACGAGAAAAGATCTTGCATCAAAGCCTGGCTCTCTTGGGTCGACCGGTGCTCTACGCTCGCCACTGTGATGGCGTCTATCATTGTACCGCCGAGGCACAAATGATCCACTCCTCGGAGGAGGTGTGGGCACTCGACAACGATTGTCACGGTCGAGTCGGTGATCATACTGCCCACGGCCTTCACGCCGCAGTGGCGATCTTGGGCTGTGGGCCGACTGAACTGTATCCGCTACCACGGATGTGCTATAAATCCTATTCCGTGACTGAGACACTGTTGTATTCTGTTCTCCCGCTGCCCGAAGTAAGGCCCGGATCTGCATCAAACCTCTGCCAGCTTCTGACTGGGAAGGTTGAATTGACTCTGCTATTCGGTCCGCAATTGTGAGATTTTGAATCGGAGTGCGGTATACCTTAGGTGGATGCGGAAAAAGCCGTCGTCGACTGGACTCAGGGATCCGCTCCCAAGCACGCTTGTCGAGTGCGCGTTGGAGGTTCTCCAGTCAAGTGTGCTCAGCCAAATTTGCCAGGCGCACCTCTTCCAAGGCCCGAGCCTCGGGGGTTTCTCCAATGATGGGCGTGTGGAGTGCATGCATGTTGCAGCGACGAAGTTATTCCCTCTGCTGTAAAAAGAGGGTTTTGGGATGGTATTCCTTGTGGATGCACGACGGATCGGCGCCACCATCCCTGCCATCTTCATGGCAGAAACTAGCCGGACTACGAGGTCCGTCGACCATCAAGACTTCAGCTGCAAGGTCGCTGCTATCGCACTCGGATGCAGTCTCGACGGAGCCAGTCGACATGTAGAACAGGCCGTGGAGAGTTTCGTCGGGCTCGATTGCCGCGACTTGATGGGTGGCCGAATGACGAGCCACCGCGTGTTTCACCCACCGCTGAAGCCGCGACCGACCGGATCGCTTGCGTCGGCGAACAGTGGGGAGTTAAGACACCGTGGGAGCCGACCGATACTGGGTCGACGGCTGCCGGAGAAGGACGCCGCGTACGCACACGCGAAAGTGCGTCGCCCCGCGGACGGGGAGCGCCTCGACGTCAAGGGGAGCTTCCTGAATCCAGGCGGAGTCGTCGGTGATGAAAACAAGCGTGCCGAGATGGATCTCGCGGCCCTCAGCCAATCCACCGCCGGAAACCATGATGGGGAGGATCAGAAAAATTGTAACTTCACCAACAAGTCGCTAAGACACCTGCCCCACGGTGGGCGCCAACTGTCGTGGTCCTAAGACTGACAGTAGAAAGGGGGTTAGGTATGGAGAGGCAAGATCTCAGCTATGGTGAAGGTGTACACACATGATTCATGAGTTCAGGCCCTTCACGGTGGTAGTAAAAGCCCTACGTCTCGGTGCCCGGAGGCGGTCGACTGGATTATATGTGCGTGGTATTACAGGGGGTGCGAACCCTTGTGCCAGAGGAGGGGGTGGATATATAGAGTATGCCAGGACCCCAGCCTTCCACCGTTACAAGGGGTTCAATGTACATAAAGAGGGGCATTACTGATAACGCCAGCCATAAGTGCTATTAATGATCTTAAAGACTACGGAGTGAACGCCCGACCATTGCAGTGCTGAGTGACTCCTGGACTCCAATAGGTCGAATGGTTCCTTGTATGGTTGAGTAACATCAGGTAAGAGGGGTACCCGAGTGGTATGATCGGTCGAGTGGATTGCACTCGACACCTTTGATTGGGGGTTCTTTGTTGTCTCTTGGACTTCTTTGCTTCTAGGGTAGTGACCTTGGGTAGGGCATGTAGGTTAGGTCTATGACCCTACCCTGGGTATGTATCCTCATCAGCCGCCCCCACCCCCGTGTATATAAAGGAGGGACGGAGAGGAGGCCGGCCCTAGGCGCGCCCCAAGTGGGAGGAGTCCTACTTGGACTCCTAGTTGGATTCGGCCCCCTTCCTTTTACCGGAGGGGGAAAGGGAGAAGGAGAGGGAGTAAGAGAAGGAAAGGGGAACGCCGCCCCCTCCCCAAGTCCAATTCAGACTCCTCCCTTGTGGGGGGCGCGCCAGCCCCTTGTGGGCTGGTTTACCTCCCTCCTATGGCCCATATCTTTCCCTGGTAACCCCTCTGGTACTCCGGTATGTACCTGATACATTCCGGAACCCTTCCGGTGTCCGAATACTACCTTCCAATATATCAATCTCTACCTCTCGACCATTTCGAGACTCCTCGTCCTGTCCGTGATCTCATCAGGGACTCCGAACAACCTTAGGTCACCAAAACACATAACTCATATAACACATATCGTCATCGAACATTAAGCGTGCGGACCCTATGGGTTCGAGAACTATGTAGACATGACCAAGACACCTCTCTGGTTAATAACCAATAGCAGAACCTGGATGCTCATATTGGTTTCCACATATTCTGCGGAGATCTTTATCGGTCGAACCGCTATGCCAACATGCGTTATTCCCTTTGTCATCGGTATGTTACTTGCACGAGATTCGATCGTCGGTATCTCCATATCTAGTTCAATCTCGTTACTGGCAAGTCTCTTTACTCGTTCTTTAATGCATCATCCCGTAAATAAATCATTAGTTACATTGCTTGCAAGGCTTCATATGATGTGCATTACCGAGAGGGCCCAGAGATACCTCTCTGATACTCGGAGTGACAAATCCTAATCTCGATCTATGCCAACCCAACAAACACCTTCAGAGATACATGTAGAGCATATTTATAATCACCCAGTTACATTGTGACGTTTGATAGCACACAAGGAATTCCTCCGGTGTCCGTGAGTTGCATAATCTCATAGTCGGAGGAATATGTATTTTTGACATGAAGAAAGCAGTAGCAATAAAATTGAAAGATCATTATGCTAAGCTAACAGACATCATTCTCCAAATAATGTGATCCCGTTCGTCAAATGACAACACATGTCCATGGCTAGGAAACTTAACCATCTTTGATCAACGAGCTAGTCAAGTAGAGGCATACTAGGGACATGGTGTTTTGTCTATGTATTCACACATGTATCAAGTTTCCGGTTAATACAATTCTAGCATGAATAATAAACATTTATCATGAATAAGGAAATATAAAATAACAACTTTATTATTGCCTCTAGGGCATATTTCCTTCAGTCTCCCACTTGCACTAGAGTCAATAATCTAGTTCACATCGCCATGTGATTTAACACCAATAGTTCACATCATTATGTAATTCACACCCATAGTTCACATCGCCATGTGACCAACACCCAAAGGGTTTAATCTAGTTCACATCGCTATGTGATTAACACCCAAAGAGTACTAAGGTGTGATCATGTTTTTCTTGTGAGAGAAGTTTAGCAAACGGGTGTTCTACATTCAGATCCATATGTATTTTGCAAATTTCTATGTCTACAATGCTCTGTATGGAGCTACTCTAGCTAATTGCTCCCAATTTCAATATTTATGCAGATTGAGACTCAGAGTCATTTGGATCGGTGTAAAGCTTGCATCGAGGTAACTCTTTACGATGAACTCTTTATCACCTCCATAACCGAGAAATATTTCCTTAGTCCTCTTAGGTAACTAAGGATAACTTTGACCACTGTCCAGTGATCCACTCCTGGATCACTACCGTACTCCCTTGCCAAACTCATGATAAGGTACATAATAGGTCTGGTACACAGCATAGCATACTTTATAGAACCTATGGCTGAGGCATAGGGAATGACTTTCATTCTCTTTCTATTTTCTGCTGTGGTCGGGTTTTGAGTCTTACTCAACTTTACACCTTGCAACACAGACAAGAACTCCTTCTTTGACTGTTCCATTTTGAACAACTTCAAAACCTTGTCATGGTATGTACTCATTGAAAAATCTTATCAAGGGTCTTGATCTATCTCTATAGATCTTGATGCCCAATATGTAAGCAGCTTCACCGAGGTCTTTCTTTGAAAAAACTCCATTTAAACTCTCCTTTATGCTTTCCAGAAAATTCTACATCATTTCCGATCAACAACATGTCATTCGCATATACTTATCAGAAAGGCTGTAGTGCTCCCACTCACTTTCTTGTAAATACAGGCTTCACCGCAAGTCTGTATAAAACTATATGCTTTGATCAACTCATCAAAGTGTATATTCCAACTCCGAGATGCTTGCACCAGTCCATAGATGGATCGCTGGAGTTTGCACACCTTGTTAGAACCTTTAGGATCGACAGAACCTTCTGGTTGCATCATATACAAGTCTCCTTTGAGGTATCCATTTAAGGAATGTAGTCTTGATATCCATTTGTTAGATTTCATAAAATATGGCAATTGCTAACATGATTTGGACAGACTTAAGCATCGCTACGGTTGAGAAAATCTCATGGTAGTCAACACCTTGAACTTGTTGAAAACCTTTTTGCGACTAGTCGAGCTTTGTAGATAGTAACACTACCATCATTGTCTGTCTTCCTCTTGAAGATCCATTTATTCTCAATGGCTTGCTGATCATTAGGCAAGTCCACCAAAGTCCACACTTTATTCTGATACGTGGATCCTATCTCAGATTTCATGGCCTCAAGCCATCTGTCGGAATCTGGGCTCATCATAGCTTCTTCATAGTTTGTAGGTTCATCATGGTCAAGTAACATGACTTCCAAAATAGGATTACCGTAACACTTGTGTGGATCATGCTCTGGTTGACCTACAAGGTTCTGTAGCAACTTGAGCTGAAGTTTCATGATCATTATCATTAGCTTCCTCTCCAGTTGGTGTAGACATCACGGGAACGGATTTCTCGAATGAGCTACTTTCCAAATTGAGAGAAGGTACAATTACCTCATCAAGTTCTACTTTCCTCCCACTCACTTCTTTGAGAAAAACTCCTTCTCTAGAAAGGTTCCATTCTTGGCAATAAAAATCTTGCCTTCGGATCTGTGGTAGAAGGTGTACCCAATTGTTTCCTTAGGGTATCCTATGAATACGCACTTCTCCATTTTGGGTTTGAGCTTATCAGGCTGAAGCCTTTTGACATAAGCATCACATCCCCAAATTTTAAGAAACGACAGCTTAGGTTTTATTGCCAAACCACAGTTCATATGGTGTCGTCTCAATGGATTTTGACGGTGCCCTGTTTAACGTGAATGCAGCTGTATCTAATGCATAACCCCAAAATGATAGTGGTAAATCGGTAAGAGACATCATAGATCGCACAATATCCAATAAAGTACAGTTACAACGTTCAGACACACCATTATGCTGTGGTGTTCCAGGTGGCGTGAGTTGTGAAACTTATTCCGCATTGTTTTAAATGAAGGCCAAACTCGTCACTCAAATATTCACCTCCACGTTCAGATCGTAGAAATTTTATTTTGTTGTTACGATGATTCTCCACTTCACTCTGAAATTCTTTGAACTTTTCAAATGTTTCAGACTCGTGTTTCTTTAAGTAGATATACTCATATCTGCTCAAATCATCTGTGTGAAGGTTAGAAAATAACGATACTCGCCACAAGCCTCAACACTCATCAGACCACATACATCGGTATGTATTATTTCAAATAAGTCATTAGCTTGTTCCATTGTTCCGGAGAACGGAGTTCTAGTCATCTTGCCCATGAGGCATGGTTCACAACTATCAAATGATTCATAATCAACTGATTCCAAAAGCCCATCAGCATGGAGTTTCTTCATGCGCTTTACACCAGTATGACCTAAATAGCACTACCACAAGTATGTTGAACTATCATTATCAACTTTGCATCTTTTGGCATCAATATTATGAATATGTGTATTACTTCGATCGAGATTCAATAAACCATCAACATTTGGTGTATGACATAGAAGGTTTTATTCATGTAAACATAATAACAATTATTCTTTGTCTTTAATGAATAATCGTATTGCAATAAACATGATCTAATCATATTCATGCTCAACGCAAACACCAAATAACATTTATTTAGGTTTAAAATCCCGAAAGTATAGGGAGTGTGCAATGATGATCACATCAATCTTGGAACCACTTCCAACGCACATCATCACTTCACCCTTCAACTAGTCTATTTATTCTGCAACTCCTGTTTCGAGTTACGAATCTTAGCAACCAAACAGGTATCAAATACCCAGGGGCTACTACGAGCACTAGTAAGGTACACATCAATAACATGTATATCAAATATACCTTTGTTCAGTTTGCCATCCTTCTTATCTGCCAAATATTTGGGGTAGTTCCGCTTCTAGTGACCATTTCCTTTGCAGTAGAAGCACTCAGTTTTAGGCTTAGGTCCTGCTTTGGGCTTCTTCACGGGAGTGACAACTTGCTTGCCATTCTTCTTGAAGTTCCCTTTCTTTCCCTTTGCCATTTTCTTGAAACTAGTGGTCTTGTTTAATCATCAACACTTGATGCTTTTTCTTGATTTCTACCTTCATCGATTTCATCATCACGAAGAGCTCGAGAATCGTTTCCGTCATCCCTTGCATATTATAGTTCATCACGAAGTTCCACTAACTTGGTGATAGTGACTACAGAACTCTGTCAATCACTGTCTTATCTGGAAGATGAACTCCCACTTGATTCAAGCGATTGTAGTGCCCAGACATTCTGAGCACATGCTCACTGGTTGAACTATTCTCCTCAACCTTGTTGGCAAAGTACTTGTCAGAGGTCTCATACCTCTTGACACGGGCATGGGCCTGAAATACCAATTTCAGCTCTTGGAACATCTCATATGCTCCGTGGCATTAAAAACGTTTTTGAATTCCCGGTTCTAAGCCGTAAAGCATGGTGCACTAAACTATCAAGTAGTCATCATATCGAGCTGGCCAAAACATTCATAACATCTGTATCTACTCCTGCAATAGGTCTATCACCTAGAAGTGCATCAAGGACATAATACTTTTGTCCAGCAATGAGAATAATCCTCAGATCATGGACCCAGTCCGCATCATTGCTACTATCATCTTTCTGTTGGGAAACATAGCATGCAATTTCAAAAACTTTCCTATGCTCGCACAAGATCTTTCTAGAAGATGCATAACAACAAGAGGGGAGAGTGTGTCCACTTACCCTCATAGACCGTAAGTGGAAGCGTTAACTTAACGCGGTTGATGTAGTCGAACGTCTTCTCGAGTGAACCGATCAAGTACCAAACGTATGACACATCCGAGTTCTGCACACGTTCAGCTCGACGACATCCCTCGAACTCTTGATCCAGCAGAGTGTCGATGGAGTCGATGAGTTCCGTCAGCACGACGGTGTGATGACGGTGTTGGTGAAGTGATCCGCGTAGGGCTTCGCCTAGGCATTACAATGAAATGACCCGACGAGTAAGCGGTGGAGGGGGGCACTGCACACGACTAAAAAATTGATGTGCTTTGGGATGCCCCCGCCCCCGTATATAAAGGAGGAGGGGAGGAGGCCGGTCACAAGGGGCGCGCCAAGGGGGGAGGAGTCCTACTAGGACTCCACTCCTAGTAGGATTCAACCCCCCTTTTTTTCCTTCTTTTGGAGGGGGAAAAGAGGGAAGGGAGAGGAAGAGGAGAGGGAAAGGGTGGCGCGCCCCCTCCCCTAGTCCAATTCGGACTCCCCATGGGAGGGGGGCGCGGCCACCCCTTGTGGGCTGCCTCCCCTCTCTCATATGGCCCATGAAGGCCCATTAATCCCTCGGGGGGTTCCGGTAACCTCTCGGTACTCCAAAAAATGTCCGAACCTTTCTAGAACTATTCTGGTGTCTGAACATAACCTTCCAATATATCAATATTTACCTCTCGACCATTTCGAGACTCCTCGTCATGTCTGTGATCTCATCCGGGACTCCGAACAACCTTCGGCCACCAAAACACATAACTCATATAATACCAATCGTCATCGAACGTTAAGCGTGCAGACCCTATGGGTTCGAGAACTATGTAGACATGACCGAGGCACATCTCCGGTCAATGACCAATAGCGGAACCTGGATGCTCATATTGGGTCCCACATATTCTACGAAGATCTTTATCGGTTGAACCGAAATGTCAATATAGTTATTTCCATTTGTCATCGAGTATGTTACTTGCCCGAGATTCGATAGTCGGTATCTCCATACCTAGTTCAATCTCGTTACCGGAAAGTCTCTTTACTCGTTCCGTAGTGCATCATCCCGTAACTAAGTCATTAGTCACATTGCTTGCAAGGCTTCATATGATGTGCATTATTGAGAGGGCCCAAAGATACCTCTCCGATACTCGGAGTGACAAATCCTAATCTCGAATTATGCCAACCCAACAAACACCATTGGATATACCTGTAGAGCATCTTTATAATCACCCAGTTATGGTGTGACATTTGATAGCACACAAGGCATTCCTCCGGTGTTCGGGAGTTGCATAATCTCATAGTCGGAGGAATATATATTTGACATGAAGAAAGCAGTATCAATAAAACTGAGCAATTATTATTCTAAGCTAACAGATGGGTCTTGTCCATCACATCATTCTTCTAATTATGTGATCTTGTTCATCAAATGACAACACATGTCCATGGCTAGGAAACATAACCATCTTTGATCAATGAGCTAGTGAACTAGAGGCATACTAGGGACACAATGTTTTGTCTATGTATTCACACATGTATCAAGTTTCCGGTTAATACAATTCTAGCATGAATAATAAACATTTATCATGATATAAGGAAATATAAATAAAAACTTTATTATTGCCTCTAGGGCATATTTCCTTCAGTCTCCCACTTGCACTAGAGTCAACAATCTAGTTCACATCGCCATGTGATTTAGCACCAATAGTTCTCATCTTTATGTGATTAGTACCCATAGTTCACATCGCCATGTGACCAATACCTAAAGGATTTACTGGAGTCAATAATCTAGTTCACATTGCTATGTGATCAACACCCAAAGAATACTAAGGTGTGATCATGTTTTGCTTGTGAGAGATGTTTAGTCAACGGGTCTGCCACATTCAGATCCGTATGTATTTTGCAAATTTTCTATGTCTATAATGCTCTGCATGGAGCTACTCTAGCTAATTGCTCCCACTTTCAATATGTATCCAGATTGAATCTCAGAGTCATCCGGATCGGTGTAAAAGCTTGCATCGACGTAACTCTTTACGATGAACTCTTTATCAACTCCATAACCGAGAAATGTTTCCTTAGTCCTCTTAGGTAACTAAGGATAACTTTGACCGCTATCTAGTGATCCACTCCTGGATCACTACGTACCCCCTGACATAGCAAGGCACAGAACTGGTCTGGTACATAGCATGGCATACTTTATAGAACCTATGACTAAGGCATAGGGAATGACTTTCATTCTCTTTATATCTTCTGTCGTGGTCAGGATTTGAGTCTTACTCAACTTTACACCTTGTAATATAAGCAAGAACTCCTTCTTTGAGTGTTCCATTTTGAACTACATCAAAATCTTGTCAAGGTCTCATTGAAAAATCCTATCAAACGTCTTGATCTATCTCTATAGATCTTGATGTCCAATATGTAAGCAGCTTCATCGAGGTCCTTCTTTGAAAAACTCCTTTCAAACTCTCCTTTATGCTTTCCAGAAAATTCTACATCATTTCCAATCAACAATATTTCCAATCAACAATTTGTAATGCTCCCACTCACTTTCTTGTAAATACAGGCTTCATCGCAAGTCTGTATAAAACCATATGCTTTGATCACCTTATCAAAGCATATATTCCAACTCCAAGATGCTTGCACCAGTCCACTGATGGATCGATGGAGCTTGCACACTTTGTTAGCACCTTTAGGGTTGAAAAAACCTTCTGGTTGCATCATATACAACTCTTCTTTAAGAAATCCATTAAGGAATGCAATTTTGACATCCATTTGATAGATTTCATAATCATAAAATGCGGCAATTGCTAACATGATTCAGACAGACTTAAGCATCGCTACGGGTTAGAAAGTCTCATCGTAGTCGACTCCTTGAACTTGTCGAAAACCCTTTGCAACAAGTCGAGCTTTGTAGACAGTAACATTACCGTTAGCGTCAGTCTTCTTCTTGAAGATCCATTTATTCTCTATGGGTCGCCGATCATCGGGCAGATCCACCAAAGTCCACACTTTGTTCTCATACATGGATCCTATCTCAGATTTCATGGCCTCAAGACATTTATCAGAATCTGGGCTCATCATACCTTCTTCATAGTTCTTAGGTTCGTCATGGTCAAGTAACATGACCTCCAGAACAGGATTACCATACCACTCTGGTGCGGATCGTGCTCTGCAAGACCTATGGGGTTCTGTAGCAACTTGATCTGTAGTTTCATGATCTTTATCATTAGCTTCCTCTCTAGTTGGTGTAGGCATCATGGGAATAGATTTCTCAGATGAGCTACTTTCCGAATTAAGAGCAGGTACAACTACCTCATCAAGTTCTACTTTCCTCCCACTCACTTCTTTTGAGAGAAACTCCTTCTCTAGAAAGGTTCCGTTCTTAGCAACAAAAATCTTGCCTTTGGACTTTTGGTAGAAGGTGTGCCCAATTGTTTCCTTAGGGTATCCTATGAATATGCACTTCTCCGATTTGGGTTTGAGCTTATCAGGCTGAAGCCTTTTGACATAAGCATCGCATCCCCAAACTTTAAGAAATGGCATCTTAGGTTTGTTTCCAAACCATAGTTCACACAGTGTCGTCTCAATGGACTTTGACGGTGCCTTGTTTAATGTGAATGCATCTGTCTCTAATGCATAATCTCAAAACGATAGTGGTAAATCGGTAAAAAAACATCATAGATCGCACCATATCTAATAAAGTGCGGTTACGATGTTCGGATACACCATTACGCTGTGGTGTTCTAGGTGGCGTGAGCTGTGAAACTATTCCACATTGTTTTAAATGAAGGCCAAACTCATAACTCAAATATTCTCCTCCACGATCAGATTGTAGAAAGTTTATTTTCTTGTTATGATGATTCTCCACTTCACTATGAAATTCTTTGAACTTTTGTTTCAGACTTGTGTTTCATTAAGTAGATATACCTATATCTGCTCAGATCATTTGTGAAGGTCAAAAAATAACGATACTGGCCACGAGCGTCAACACTCATTGGACCGCATACATCGGTATGTATTATTTCCAATAAGTCATTAGCTCGTTCCATTGTTCCGGAGAACGGAGTTTTAGTCATCAGGACCACGGTTCGCAAGTATCAAATGATTCATAATCAAGTGATTCCAAAAGTCCATCTGCATAGAGTTTCTTCATGCGCTTTACACCGATATGACCTAAACGGTAGTGCCACAAGTATGTTGCACCATCATTAGTAACTTTGCATCTTTTGGCATCAATATCATGAATATGTGTATCACTACGATCGAGATTCAATAAACCATTAACATTGGGTGTATGACCATAGAAGGTTTTATTCATGTAAACAAAATAACAATTATTCTCTATCTTAAATGAATAACCGTATTGCAATAAACATGATCTAATCATATTCATGCTCAACGCAAACACCAAATAACATTTATTTAGGTTCAACACTAATCCCAAAAGTATAGGGAGTGTGTGATGATGACCATATAAATCTTGGAACCACTTCCAACACACATCTTCATTTCATCCTCAACTGGTCTCTATTTATTCTGCAACTCCTGTTTCAAGTTACTAATCTTAGCAACCGAATAGGTATCAAATACCCAGGGGCTACTACGAGCTCTAGTAAGCTACACATCAATAACATGTATATCAAATATACCTTTGCTCACTTTGCCATCCACCAAATATATGGGCTAGTTCCTCTTCGAGTGACCATTTCCTTTGCAGTAGAAGCACTCAGTTTCAGGCTTAGGTCTAGCTTTGGCCTTCTTCACGGGAGTGACAACTTTCTTGTCATTCTTCTTGAAGTTCCCGTTCTTTTTACCCTTTGCCCTTTTTCTTGAAACTAGTGGTCTTGTCAATCATCAACACTTGATGCTCTTTCTTGATTTCTACCTTCGTTGATTTCAGCATCACGAAAAGCTCGAGAATCGTTTTCATCATCCCTTGCATATTATAGTTCATCAGGAAGTTATAGTAACTTGGTGATAGTGACTAGAGAACTGTGTCAATCACTATCTTATCTAGAAGATTAACTCCCACTTGATTCAAGCGATTGTAGTACTCAGACATTCTGAGCACATGCTCACTAGTTGAGCTATTCTCCTCCATCTTGTAGGCGAAGTACTTGTCAGAGGTCTCATACCTATCGATACGGGCATGAGCCTGAAATACCAATTTCATCTCTTGGAACATCTCATATACTCCATGGCATTCAAAACATTTTTGAAGTCCTGGTTCTAAGTCGTAAAGCATGGTGCACTAAACGATCAAGTAGTCATCATATTGAGCTAGCCAAACGTTCATAACGTCTGCATCTGCTCCTGCAATAGGTCTGTCACCTAGCGGTGCATCAAGGACATAATTCTTCTATGCAACAATGTGGATAAACCTCAGATCACGGACCCAATCCACATCATTTCTACTATCATCTTTCAATTTATTTTTCTCTAGGATCATATCAAAAAATATAGGGGAGCTACAACACGAGCTATTGATCTACAACATAATTTTCAAATACTATCTGGACTAAGTTCATGATAAATTAAAGTTCAATTAATCATATTACTTAAGAACTCCCACTTAGATAGACATCCCTCTAGTCATCTAAATGATACGTGATCCAAATCAACTAAACCATGTTTGATCATCACGTGAGATGGAGTAGTCTTCAATGGTGAACATCACTATGTTGATCATATCTACTATATGATTCACGTTCGACCTTTCGGTCTCCAGTGTTCCGAGTCCATATTTTATATGCTAGGCTCGTCAAGTTTAACCCAAGTATTCTGCATGCGCAAATCTGGCTTGCACCCTTTGTATATGAACGTAGAGCCTATCACACCCGATCATCACGTGGTGTCTCAGCACAAAGGACTTTTGCAACGGTGCATACTCGGGGAGAACACTTATACCTTGAAATTTAGTAAGGGATCATCTTATAATGCAACTGCCGTACTAACCAAAATAAGATGCATAAAGATAAACATCACATGCAATCAAAATATGTGACATGATATGGCCATCATCATCTTGTGCTCATGATCTCCATCACCGAAGCAACGTCATGATCTCCATCGTCACCGGCTTGACACCTTGATCTCCATCATAGCGTCATGGTCGTCTCGCCAACCATTGCTTCTACGACTATCGCTACCGCTTAGTGATAAAGTAAAGCAATTACATAGCGCTTGTATCTCATACAATAAAGCGACAACCATATGGCTCCTGCCAGTTGCCGATAACTTTTACAAAACATGATCATCTCATACAACAATCTTGATATCACATCATGTCTTGACCATATCACATCACGACATGCCCTGCAAAAACAAGTTAGACGACCTCTACTTTGTTTGTTACAAGTTTTACGTGACTGCTAGCATGAACCGTACATACCTATGGCACAAAAACCACAACGGTGATTTATCAAGTTTGTTGTTTTAACCTTCACAAGGACCGGCCGCAGTCAAATTTGATTCAACTAAAGTTGGAGAAACAGACACCCGCCAGCCACCTTTATGCAAAACTATTTGCATGTCTGTTGGTGGAACCGCCCCCGTATGTAAAAGAGAAGGCGAGGAGGCAGGCCACAAGGGTCGCGCCAAGGGGGGAGGAGTCCTACTCGGACTCCACTCCTAGTAGGATTCGGCCCCCCTTTTTTCCTTCTTCCGGAGGGGGAAGGGGGGGTGGGAGAGGAAGAGGAGAAGGAAAGGGGGGCACCCCCCTCCCCTAGTCCAATTTGGACTCCCCATGGGAGGGGGCACGACCACCCCTTGTGGGATGCCTCCCCTCTCTCCTACGGCTCATGTAGGCCCAATAATCCCGTGGGGGGTTCCGGTAACCTCCCGGTACTCCGAAAAAATGTCCGAACCTTTCCAAAACCATTCCGGTGTTCGAACATAACCTTCCAATATATCAATATTTACCTCTCGACCATTTCAAGACTCCTCGTCATGTCTGTGATCTCATCCGGGACTCCGAACAACCTTCAGTCACCAAAACACGCAACTCATATAATACCATTCGTCATCGATCTCTAAGCGTGCGAACCCTACAGGTTTGAGAACTATGTAGACATGACAGAGACACCTCTCCGGTCAATAACTAATAGCCTAACCTGGATGCTCATATTGGTTCCCACATATTCTATGAAGATCTTTGTCGGTTGAACCACAATGTCAATATAGTTATTTCCCTTTGTCATCGCTATGTTACTTGCCCGAGATTCGATCGTCGGTATCTCCATACCTAGTTCAATCTCGTTACCAGCAAGTCTTATTACTCATTCCGTAGTGCATCATCCCGTAACCAACTCATTAGTCACATTGCTTGCAAGGCTTCATATGATATGCATTACCGAGAGGGCCCAGAGATACCTCTTCGATACTCGGAGTGACAAATCCTAATCTCGATCGATGCCAACCCAACAAACACCTTCGGAGATACCTGTAGAGAATCTTTATAATCACCCAGTTACGTTGTGATGTTTGATAGCACACAAGGCATTCCTCCGGTGTCCGGGAGTTGCATAATCTCATAGTTGGAGGAATATATATTTGACATGAAGAAAGCAGTAGCAATAAAACTGAATGATCATATGTTAAGCTAACGGATGGGTCTTGTCCATCACATTATTCTCCTAATGATGTGATCCCGTTCATCAAATGCCAACACATGTCCATGGCTAGGAAACATAACCATCTTTGATCAATGAGCTAGTCAAGTAGAGGCATACTAGGGACATGGTGTTTTGTCTATGTATTCACACATGTATCAAGTTTCCGGTTAATAGAATTCTAGCATGAATAATAAACATTTATCATGATATAAGGAAATATAAAATAACAACTTTATTATTACCTCTAGGGCATACTTCCTTTACTTTCAACTTAGTTTTCTCTAGGAACATATGAAAAACATATGGGAGCTACAACGCGAGCTATTGATCTACAACATAATTTCCAAATACTATCGGGTGTAAGTTCATGATAAATTAAAGTTCAATTAATCATATTACTTAAGAACTCCCACTAAGATAGACATCACTCAAGTAATCTAAATGATACGTGATCCAAATCAACTAAACCATGTCCGATCATCACGTGAGATGGAGTAGTCATCAATGGTGAACATCTCTATGTTGATCATATCCATTATATTATTTACATTCGACCTTTTGGTCTCCAGTGTTCCGAGGCCATGTCTGTACATGCTAGGCTTGTCAAGTTTAACCCGAGTATTCCACATGTGCGAAACTAGCTTGCACCCATTGTATTTGAACATAGAGCTTATTGTCGGTGTCAAAACCGGCGAACCTCAGGTAGGGGGTCCCGATCCGTGCGTCTTAGGCTAATGGTAACAGGAGGAAAGGGACACAATGTTTACCCAGGTTCGGGCCCTCTTGATGGAGGTAAAACCCTACTTCCTGCTTGATTGATATTGATGATATGGGTGTTACAAGAGTTGATCTACCACGAGATTGTAGAGGCTAAACCCTAGAAGGTAGCCTATGATGATTATGATCGTGATCGTCCCCCTAAGGACTAAACTCTCCGGTTTATATAAACACCGGGGAGGGATAGGGTATACATGGAGTCCGTTACAAAGAAGGAAATATAACATCCGGATCGCCAAGCTTGTCTTGCACGCAAAGGAGAGTCCCATCCAGACACGGGATGGAGTCTTGAGTCTTGTATCTTCACGGTCCAACAGTCTGGCCAAAGTATATAGTCCTGCTATCCGGATACCCCCTAATCCAGGACTCCCTCAGTAGCCCCTGAACCATGCTTCAATGATGATGAGTCCGGCGCGCAGTTTTGTCTTCGGCATTGCAAGGCGGGTTCCATCTCCGAATACTCCAAAGTAATTATCGAACACTTAAACCGTGTCCGGATCTGCAAGATGATCTTCACATACCACCGTAGAGAGAATGAAATTTCACAAATGTAATCTGCTGACAACTTTAGACAACATGACACGACACTACGGTCGGGTCATTATTCGAACCGTTTTCCCACAACCATCCCTAGCGCATATTGCGAGGCGGTTTCCTCGGCACGTCTTGTCAAAGCAGAGATCATGTCCCCTTATCACGGGATTCCCGTCAATATGGGTATGGGTAACCCAACTGCGCCATCAATCGTGGCGCTTGGAAAATAAGTGATTCTCAACGGGCAAGTGGGGAGGCGCACCGCTTTCGTCGCCTCTATAAAGGGATAAGGGTTCCCCATTTTCACCCACGCCTTCTTCCTCCTTTGCTTATCCATTCTTACACCCTCGAGCTCCAGCGCCCTAGTTCACGCTTTCACTGCACAGCCAAACATGTCCGGAGCAGGAGGCAAGTGGGTGGCCTCCATCGTGAAGGAGGAGCATATTGCGAAGCTCCGGGCGGCCGGATACTTGGCCGCAGACATCACGCACCGGCTACCGGACGAAGGGCAGATCATTCCAACTCCAGAACCCCACGAGAGGGTCGTGTTTCTCGCCCACTTCGTCCGTGGACTGGGATCTCCACTTCATCCCTTCGTCCGCGGGCTCGTGTTCTACTACGGGCTAGATTTCCATGATCTAGCCCCAAATTTCGTCCTCAACATCTTGGCGTTTATCGTCGTGTGCGAGGCCTTCCTCCGCATCAAGCCTCACTTTGTCTTGTGGCTACGAATCTTCTGCGTGAAGCCGAAGATCGTGAGCGGCCAGCAAGCGGAGTGCGGAGGTGCCATGGTGGGCAAGATGCCCAACGTCACCTGGCTTGACGGCTCCTTCGCGGAGACCGTGAAAGGGTGGCAATCGGGGTGGTTCGACATCACCGAGCCGCGCGACGCCAACTGGGCAGCGGCCCCTGAATTCCAATCCAGAATCCCCATGCGGCTCACCTCCTGGGAAAAGAAGGGCCTGGCCTGGGATGAGCCTGTGGAGCTGACCGGACTCCAGAACTGCATTAAGAATATGAAGGACAAGAAGATCAAGCTTGTCAACGTGGTCCAAGTCATGCTTGTCCACCGGATTCTTCCGTGCCAAAGGCGGGCTTTTAATCTGTGGGAGTTCATCCCGGTCGAACACGAGACGCTTCAAAAGCTCTATGGCATGACGCACAAGGGCGCATGGAAGGCGCTATTCAAGGCCTCCGAAATACCTCCTCCCACATCCGAGGACCGCGGACTTCACGCCACGCGGCTCCCCCGTCCGGTGAGTTTTCTGACTACCACCGGATGCAGTTTTTCCCAATGTACTCATGAGGGAATCTTAAGTCATTGTGCGTATTTGATCAAGAGTATGTGGAGACAGCGGAGCGGATTGACTATTCGGCTCCACTGCCAGAAGGCCCAACAGATGCTCTCCTGGCGGAGATGCTAGTCCCGGCGCCCTACAAGGCGCCGGAAAAGAAGGCTGAAAAGAAGGCCCCGGGGATAAGGAAGGGTCTCTGGCGTAAGGTCGCCTCATCCGAAGACGACGAGGAGCACTCCTCCCCCGAAGGGGAGGAGAAAGAGGAAAGGGCCGCCCCATCCAGAGAAGACGAGGGGCCTAAGAAGGCGGCCCAGGGGACCGGGAAGGGTCCCCGGCACAAGGATGTCATACCCTCGTCGTCCGAAGATGACGAGGCGGATTTCTCCCGTGGAGGCGGGGGGAAACACGAAGAAACTCTGCCTCACCGCACTTGGGAGGAGAAGAAGAGGAAAGCCGCCCCGGAGGGGGAGGCTAGGACGCCCAAGAAGGGAAAGGCGTCCCTTACGGATTACTCCACCACGGCCGCCTATAGCGAGGAGGAGTGGCTTCCCAGGGGGAAGCCCCTAGTGAGACCGTAAGTATCCGCACTCTGGTATATTTTAGTGCGACTTCGCTTCATAGTTTGTTATAATGCCGAACACATATATGCAGTCCGGCCAGGGTCCATCCCGAGGTATCATCTTCGGATGGGTCCTTGAGTGATTCAGCGATGAACTCGCTCCCGACGGCCACTACTCCTCGGCCTACGGATGACACGGAGGTGTTGTCCCAAAGGCTCCTAGAGCAGGGGGAGGTGACTCTGGAGACGCCCCAAGGCGAGATTCCAGACGTCGGGCACACAGGGTATAAGATCCCCGCGGATTGTGCCGACGAGAGCCGCAACAAGCCGGGCTCTCAGCCGGATACTGTGCCAGAACCTCCGACGGTTCCGGACTCGAGCAGGCGGCCCCTTGCTAGGGAGGGCGAGCTGTCCGTGCCGATGACTTCCGTTATGCTAGGGGCGTCGGATAGTCTGCTGGAAGCGCTTCGCGGCGCTTCCATGGATGAAGAGCACCGTACTCTTATGAGTGCGGTGATTCAGAAGGTTCTGTCTACCAAGAGCGGACTAACCGAAGCCTGCACCAGCCTCCTGACAGGCTTTGAGGTAAGTAATAAAAATGTGTGAAATTATCACCCGATAGGTAGTAACCCCTAATACTCTGTTTGGTGTTCGGAACGAAAAGCCAAAGGAGGGTCGATTATAATCCGCAGGAGTCTAATAGTATGTTTGCATTTGAATAAGCAGGCAGTGTTGCTTGCCCTGCTACACGCACGGCCGAGGTCGCCGGACTCAAACGGGACCTGGAGCAGGCACAGGGAGAGCTCGGCCTCACAAAGAGGCAGCTCAAAGAGAACAAAGGTTTGTGATTCTCCGTTCGCATGTCATAAAGAATAGACAAAGTTGGTGATTCTAACGACAAAGCGTCATGACTTTGAAATAGGGGCCACAACCGAAGTGGCATCCCTAAAGAAAGCATTGTCCGAGGCTGAGGACAAGGTGGCCATGGAGCGCAAAGAGCACGAGAAGCAAGATGCTAGAGTGGGCGAGGTACGGCAAGAGCTCCAGGAGATCGGCAAGAAGTTCGAGTCCTTGGAGCACGATCTCAAGACGAAGGAGTATGAGCTTGCGAAGGCCCTTGCGAGTATGAAAGACTCCAAGGCCTAAGCCAAAAAGGCACAGTAGGAAATTCAGGCGGCCAAGAAGATAGCGGCGGGTAAGACATTCTTTATGCAAAGCAAGCATGTGGAGGAGACATTTCTTTTACTTACCCGGATTCGGAGCTCTCCAGGGGCATTCGCAGATCTACCATGCAGCGTGTCTGATGCTACGGAGTTCTACCGTGCCGAGGAGGGGAGCTCAACGAAGAAGCTATTCTGGTCCCGGTATGCGGGAGCCGAACACCCGGTGCCTCTGAGTGACCAACTGAAGCAGTTGGTTGAACTCCACAGGGCGGCTGAAGTGGCTATGAAAGATTTCATAGTCTGGATGTGGCCTGGTGAGCCCCTGCCCTCTAGCTACTTCGGCCTGATAAAGCGGATGGTAAATGCATGTCCGCGGCTTGAAGTGATCAAGCGATCCGTTTGCATTGAGGGTGCCCGCCGGGCCTTTGCCCGTGCGAAGGTGCATTGGGGCAAGCTGGATGGGGAGAAGCTGGTGAAGGACGGGCCACCGAAGGGCAAGGCGCATCGCTGTCCCAAAAAATATTATGATGGTGTTATGAAAGGCGCTCGTCTCGTGGCCAATGAATGTACCAAGGACACGATCCGTGAGTAAATGTACTTCTGTCGTTGTTGTAATATAAAGACGAAGTTACTTGCGCTATATAGCGCTTTTTGATTTAAAATAATACCTTCTGTACGACTGTTTATAAAATTTTGAAAGTACGCCAGTCGTCGGCTTCCGCCCCCACATAACTAGTACCGGGGTGTTCCTGGAAAAACCCAGACACTCTTTATCCAAATTTTTGGTCCCTGAAGGAGGTGTCTGGCGCAGCGAACAAGGCAATCGGACTATGCAGATTTATAACTTTCACTTAGCCATAGAAGTCTACAATTTTAAATTTCGGCGAAGCCCCTAGAATTTGGAAAGCCGAATTGGGGCGCTATGTATGCCTAAATCGGACGAAGTCGATTCCTCGCCTAAAGCAGAAAAAATCTTTAAGGATTTTAAGACCTCTCAAACAGCGACCAGCTCTCGCCGCATCATGCCGGTCAGTTTTCGGCTTTCTCTACTGAGGTGCTCGTTCAGAAGAACCGGGACACAATCGCAGTAGTTCTCCTTGCGCTACCTTAGCCGATGTAATGGAACGTAAGGTACCAAAACAAGGGAGCTGGGCAAACCCAACTATTGACCCAAGACATGATTCGGAGCTGATGCATATAGTGCTATAAGTTCGGGGTGCCGCACTATTGAAAGTGTTCGAACTTGTCTTGCCGTATCATGGGGCGCCATAAGAAGCCCCTGGCAAACTGAACGTACCAAGGTGTACGGATGTAGTATTAAATAAACATTTATAGAAAAAATGTGCAAATAGGAATAATAAGCTGACGCTATGCATTATCTCCCATTGATGAATAATACATTTAAGCGTATGTTTACAATGAGTGCATTTAAGCATAAGTAAATAGGACTATTTAACATGTCCTATCCAAGGGCGGGCTGCATGTAGGTATATAAAACAGGTATAATGATCGTGAACAGATTCCACCTGGGTATTTCCTTTGTGCGCAAAGCCTGTTGCCTCCTTGGTTTTCTCTCCTGTGTAAGTCCGACAATCCGTCTCTTCTGAAGAGGCTGCCCAAAAGAAGTGTCCTGAAAGATAAAGGGGGGTTATTAAAGTATGTTGCGGTTATACCGCACTGTTGACTGAGTCACTGTTACGCCTCCGCCTATGCCATGGTATTTTGAGTGCATAATTGTGTACGCGCGGCACGGATGCTGCTTTGATGGGGCTTGAGCGGAGGCCGGACTGCTAGTCGCGCTCTTGTCGTGCCTGGCGATCCTGTTGCGGGGTGTTCTGGACTCGCTTGACGGTGTTCGGGGTTGTTGTCACCGGATTGGTGGTTTGTCGGAGAAGGCTGCATTGTACTTCTGCTGCGAGGGCTGTAGTATGTTCTTTTGTACGGAGAGAGCGGTCCATGTTTCCGTTGATTGTTATGACCCCGCGAGGTCCTGGCATCTTGAGCTTGAGGTATGCGTAGTGTGGTAATGCATTGAGTCGAGCGAATGCGGTTCGTCCAAGTTGTGCGTGATAACCACTGCGGAAAGGGACGATATCGAAGATTAACTCCTCGCTTCGGAAGTTATCCGGAGATCCGAAGACCACTTCCAGTGTTATGGAGCCCGTGCAACGGGCCTCTACTCCTGGAATTACACCTTTGAAGGTGGTTTTAGTGGGCTTGATCCTCGAAGGGTCGATGCCCATTTTGCGCACTGTGTCCTGATAGAGCAGGTTCAGGTTGCTGCCGCCATCCATAAGGACTCGCGTGAGGTGGAATCCGTCGATGATTGGGTCTAGGACCAATGCGGCTGAACCGGCGTGACGGATGCTGGTAGGGTGATCCCTACGATCGAAGGTGATCAGACAGGCTGACCATGGGTTGAATTTTGGGGCGACTAGCTCCATCGCATAGACGTCCCGTAGTGCTAACTTCCGTTCCCGTTTGGGAGTATGGGTGGCGTAGATCATGTTGACCGTTTTCACCTGGGGAGGAAATTTCTTCTGTCCTCCTGTGTTCGGACGCCGGGGCTCCTCGTCATCGTCGTTGTGCAGCCCCTTGTCCTTGTTTTCGGCGTTTATTTTACCGGCCTGTTTGAACACCCAGCAGTATCTGTTAGTGTGGTTTGCTGGCTTATCCGGGGTGCCATGAATTTGGCACGAGCGTTCAAGTATGCGGTCCAGACTGGATGGTCCCTGATTGTTTCTTTTGAACGGCTTTTCCCGCTGACCGGATTTCGAGCCACTGAATCTGGCGTTGACTGTCGTGTCTTCAGTGTTATCGCCATTGTTCCGTCGCTTATGTTTGTTGCGCTGTGGCTTGCCATTATTGACGCGGATGTCCGAGGTGCCAGAATGTGGCGTAGTGCTACCGCGAGCCAACCAGTTGTCCTTGCCCGCGCAAAAGCGGGTCATGAGTGTCGTTAGGGCCGTCATGGACTTGGGTTTTTCCTGGCCGAGGTGTCAGGCGAGCCACTCATCATGCATATTATGCTTAAAGGCTGCCAGGGCTTCGGCGTCCGGATAGTCGACTATTTGGTTCTTTTTAGTTAGCAACCGAGTCCAGAATTTCCTGGCTGACTCTCCGGGCTGTTAAGTGAAGGAAATATGCCCTAGAGGCAATAATAAAGTTATTATTTATTTCCTTATTTCATGATAAATGTTTATTATTCATGCTAGAATTGTATTAACCGGAAACAATAATACATGTGTGAATACATAGACAAACATAGTGTCACTAGTATGCCTCTACTTGACTAGCTCGTGAATCAAAGATGGTTAAGTTTCCTAGCCATGGACAAAAGAGTTGTCATTTGATTAACGGGATCACATCATTAGGAGAATGATGTGATTGACTTGACCCATTCCGTTAGCTTAGCACACGATCATTTAGTATGTTGCTATTGCTTTCTTCATGACTTATACATGTTCCTATGAGTATGAGATTATGCAACTCCCGTTTACCGGAGGAACACTTTGTGTGCTACCAAACGTCACAACATAACTGGGTGATTATAAAGGTGCTCTATAGGTGTCTCCGAAGGTACATGTTGGGTTGGCGTAATTCAAGATTAGGTTTTGTCACTCCGATTGTCGGAGAGGTATCTCTGGGCCCTCTCGGTAATAATCATCACCTAAGCTTTGCAAGCATTGTAACTAATGAGTTAGTTATGAGATGATGTATTACGGAATGAGTAAAGAGACTTGCCGGTAACGAGATTGAACTAGGTATTGGATACCGACGATCGAATCTCGGGCAAGTAACATACCGATGACAAAGGGAACAACGTATGTTGTTATGCGGTTTGGCCGATAAAGATCTTCGTAGAATATGTGGGAACCAATATGAACATCCAGGTTCCGCTATTGGTTATTGACCGAGAATAGTTCTAGGTCATGTCTACATAGTTCTCGAACCCGTAGGGTCCTCACGCTTAACGTTACGATGATAGTTTTATTATGAGTTTATAAGTTTTGATGTACCGAAGGTTGTTCGGAGTCCCGGATGTGATCACGGACATGACGAGGAGTCTCGAAATGGTCTAGATATAAAGATTGATATATTGGATGACTATATTCGGACACCGAAAGTGTTCCGGGTGTTTTCGGAGAAAACCGGAGTACCAGAGGGTTACCGGAACCCCCCTCCCCCCCGGGAAGTAATGGGCCTTGATGGGCCCTAGTGGAGAGAGAGAGGGGCCGGCCAGGGCAAGAGG
>NC_041387.1:457417587-457424255 GCF_002162155.2 Triticum dicoccoides | reverse complement strand
ACCTACTTGGAGTATGTTTCCCCCTCCTAGGGCGCGCCTCCCCTTAGGCCGGCCTCCTCCTCCTCTCCACCTTTATATACGGGGGAGGGGGCACCCCATAGACACACAAGTTGATCTACGGATCGTTCCTTAGCCGTGTGCGGTGCCCCCACCACCATATTCCACCTCGGTCATATCGTCGCGGAGTTTAGGCGAAGCCCTGCGCCGGTAGAACATCATCATCGTCACCACGCCGTCGTGCTGACGGAACTCATCCCCGACACTTAGCTGGATTGGAGCCCGGGGAACGTCATCGAGCTGAACGTGTGCTCAACACGGAGGTGCCGTACGCTCGGTGCTTGGATCGGTCGATTCGTGAAGACGTACGACTACATCAACCGCGTTGTCATAACGCTTCCGCTTAACGGTCTACGAGGGTACGTAGACAATACTCTTCCCTCTCATTGCTATGCCATCACCATGATCTTGCGTGTGCGTAGGAAATTTTTTGAAATTACTACGTTCCCCAACAGTGGCATCCGAGCCTAGGTTTTATGCGTTGATGTTATATGCACGAGTAGAACACAAGTGAGTTGTGGGCGATACAAGTCATACTGCTTACCAGCATGTCATACTTTGGTTCGGCGGTATTGTGAGATGAAGCGGCCCAGACCGACATTACGCGTACGCTTACGCGAGACTGGTTTCACCGTTACGAGCACTTGTGCTTAAAGGTGGCTGGCGGGTGTCTGTCTCTCTCACTTTAGCTGAATCGAGTGTGGCTACGCCCGATCCTTGCGAGGGTTAAAACATCACTAACTTGACGAACTATCGTTGTGGTTTTGATGCGTAGGTAAGAACGGTTCTTGCTAAGCCCGTAGCAGCCACGTAAAATTTGCAACAACAAAGTAGAGGATGTCTAACTTGTTTTTGCAGGGCATGTTGTGATGTGATATGGCCAAGACGTGATGCTATATTTTATGAGATGATCATGTTTTGTAACCGAAGTTAACGGCAACTGGCAGGAGCCATATGGTTGTCGCTTTATTGTATGAAATGCAAATGCCCTGTAATTGCTTTACTTTATCACTAAGCAGTAGCGATAGTCGTAGAAGCAATAGATGGCGTAAACAACAATGATACTACGATGGAGATCAAGGTGTCGCATCGGTGACGATGGTGATCACGATGGTGCTTCAGAGATGGAGATCACAAGCACAAGATGATGATGGCCATATCATATCACTTATATTGATTGCATGTGATGTTTATCCTTTATGCATCGTATCTTGCTTTGATTGACGGTAGCATTTTAAGATGATCTCTCACTTAATAATCAAGAAGTGTTCTCCCTGAGTATGCACCGTTGCGAAAGTTCTTCGTGCTGAGACACCACGTGATGATCGGGTGTGATAGGCTCTACGTTCAAATACAACGGGTGCAAAACAGTTGCACATGCGGAATACTCAGGTCATACTTGACGAGCCTAGCATATACAGATATGGCCTCGGAACATGGAGACCGAAAGGTCGAACGTGAATCATATAGTAGATATGATCAACATAGTGATGTTCACCATTGAAACTACTCCATCTCACGTGATGATCGGACATGGTTTAGTTGATTTGGATCACGTGATCACTTAGATGACTAGAGAGATGTCTGTCTAAGTGGGAGTTCTTAAGTAATATGATTAATTGAACTTAAATTTATCATGAACTTAGTCCTGGTAGTATTTTGCAAATTATGTTGTAGATCAATAGCTTGCGTTGTTGCTTTCATATGTTTATTTTGATATGTTCCTAGAGAAAATTGTGTTGAAAAATGTTAGTAGCAATGATGCGGATTGGATCCGTGATCTAAGGTTATCCTCATTGCTGCGCAGAAGAATTATGTCCTTGATGCACCGCTAGGTGACAAACCTATTGCAGGAGCAGATGCAGACGTTATGAATGTTTGGTTAGCTCAATATGATGACTACTTGATAGTTTAGTGCACCATGCTTAACGGCTTAGAATCGGGACTTCAAAGACGTTTTGAACGTCATGGACCATATGAGATGTTCCAGGAATTGGAGTTGATATTTCAAGCAAATACCCGAGTTGAGAGATATGAAGTCTTCAACAAGTTCTACTGCTAAAAGATGGAGGAGAATCCATCAACTAGTGAGCATGTGCTCAGATTGTCTGGGTACTACAATCGCTTGAATCAAGTGGGAGTTAATCTTCTAGATAAGATAGTGATTGACAGAATTCTCTAGTCACCACCACCAAGTTAGTAGAACTTCGTGATGAACTATAATGCAAGGGATGACGGAAACGATTCCCAAGCTCTTCGTGATGCTAAAATCAACAAAGGTAGAAATCAAGAAAAACATCAGGTGTTGATGGTAGACAAGACCACTAGTTTCAACAAAAGGGCAAAGGGAAGAAGGGGAACTTCAAGAAGAACGGCAAGCGAGTTGCTGCTCAAGTGAAGAAGCCCAAGTCTGGTCCTAAGCCTCAGACTAAGTGCTTCTAATGCAAAGGGATTGGTCACTGGAAGTGGAACTACCCCAAGTGATTGGCGGATAAGAAGGATGGCAAAGTGAACATAAGTATATTTGATATACATGTTATTGATGTGTACTTTACTAGTGTTTATAGCAACCCCTCAGTATTTGGTACTAGTTCAGTTGCTAAGAGTAGTAACTCGAAACGGGAGTTGCAGAATAAACAGAAACTAGTTAAGGGTGAAGTGACGATGTGTGTTGAAAGTAGTTTCAAGATTGATATGATCATCATTGCACACTCCCTATACTTTCGGGATTAATGTTGAACCGAAATAAATGTTATTTGGTGTTTGCGTTGAGCATGAATATGATTTGATCATGTTTATTGCAATACGGTTATTCATTTAAGTAAGAGAATAAATTGTTGTTCTGTTTACATGAATAAAACCTTATATGGTTACACACCCAATGAAAATGGTTCGTTGGATCTCGATCGTAGTGATACACATATTCATAATATTGAAACCAAAAGATGCAAAGTTAATAATGATAGTGCAACTTATTTGTGGCACTGCAGTTTAGGTCATATTGGTGTAAAGCGCATGAAGAAACTCCATGCTGATGGGATTTTGGAATCACTTGATTATGAATCACTTGATGCTTGCGAACCATGCCTTATGGGCAAGATGACTAAAGACTCCGTTCTCCGGAACAATAGAGCGAGCAACTGACTTATTGAAAATAATACATACTGATGTATGCGATCCGATGAGTGTTGAGGCTCGCGGTAAGTATCATTATTTTCTGACCTTCACAGATGATTTGAGCAGATATGGGTATATCTACTTAATGAAACATAAGTCTGAAACGTTTGAAAAGTTCAAAGAATTTCAGAGTGAAGTTGAAAATCATCGTAACAAGAAAATAAAATTTCTACGATCTGATCGTGGAGGAGAATATTTGAGTTACGAGTTTGGTCTACATTTGAAACAATGCGGAATAGTTTCGCAACTCATGCCACCTGGAACACCAAAGCGTAATGGTGTGTCCGAACGTCATAACCGTACTTTATTGGATATTGTACAATCTATGATGTTTCTTACCAATTTACCACTATCGTTTTGGGGTCATGCATTAAAGACAGCTGCATTCACGTTAAAAAGGGGCAGCACCTAAGTCCGTTGAGACGACACAATATGAACTGTGGTTTGGCAAGAAACCAAAGTTGTCGTTTCTTAAAGTTTGGGGTTGCGATGCTTATGTGAAAAAGTTTCATCCTGATAAGCTCAAACCCAAATCGGAGAAATGTGTCTTCATAGGATACCCAAAGGAGAAAGTTGGGTACACCTTCTATCACAGATCCGAAGGCAAGACATTTGTTGATAAGAATGGATCCTTTCTAGAGAAGGAGTTTCTCTCGAAAGAAGTGAGTGGGAGGAAAGTAGAACTTGATAAGGTAATTGTACCTTCTCCCTTATTGGAAAGTAGTTCATCACAGAAATCTGTTCCTGTAACTACTACACCAATTAGTGAGGAAGCTAATGATGATGATCATGTAACTTCAGATCAAGTTACTACCGAATCTCATAGGTAAACCAGAGTAAGATCCGCACCAGAGTGGTACGGCAATGCTGTTCTGGAAGTCATGCTACTAGATCATGATGAACCTACAAACTATGAAGAAGCGATGGTGAGCCCAGATTCCGCAAAATGGCTTGAAGCCATGAGATCTGAGATAAGATCCATGTATGAAAACAAAGTATGGACTTTGATTAACTTGCCCAATGATCGGTGAGACATTGAGATTAAATGGATTTTCAAGAGGAAGACGGACGCTGATAGTGTTACTATCTACAAAGCTAGAATTGTCGCAAAAGGTTTTCGACAAGTTCAAGGTGTTGACTATGATGAGAGTTTTTCACTCGTATCTATGCTTAAGTCTGTCTGAATCATGTTAGCAATTGCCACATTTTATGAAATCTGGCAAATGGATGTCAAAACTGCATTCCTTGATGGATTTTTTGAAAGAAGAGTTGTATATGATGCAACCAGAAGGTTTTGTCGATCCAAAAGGTGCTAACAAAATGTGCAAGCTCCAGCGATCCATCAATGGACTGGTGCAAGCATCTCGGAGTTGGAATATACGATTTGATAAGTTGATCAAAGCATATAGTTTTAATACAGACTTGCGATGAAGCATGTATTTACAAGAAAGTGAGTGGGAGCACTACAACATTTCTGATAAGTATATGTGAATGACATATTGTTGATCAGAAATAATGTAGAATTTTTCTGGAAAGCATAAAGGAGTGTTTGAAAGGAGTTTTTCAAAGAAGGACCTTGGTGAAGCTGCTTACACATTGAGCATCAAGATCTATAGAGATAGATCAAGACGCTTGATAAGATTTTTCAATGAGTACATACCTTGACAAGATTTTGAAGTAGTTCAAAATGGAACAGTCAAAGAAAGAGTTCTTGACTATGTTGCAAGGTGTGAAGTTGAGTAAGACTCAAAACCCGACCATGGCAGAAAATAGAAAAGAATGAAAAGTCATTCCCTATGCCTCAGTCATAGGTTTTATAAAGTATGCTATGTTGTGTACTGGACCTATTGTATACCTTGCTCTGAGTTTGGCAAAGGAATACAATTTTGATCTAAAAGTAGATCACTAGAACAGCGGTCAAGAATATCCTTAGTGAGAACTAAGGAGATGTTTCTCGATTATGGAGGTGATAAAAGAGCCAGTCGTAAAAAGTTACAACGATGCAAGCTTTTACACCAATCCAGATGACTCTAAGTCTCAATCTGGATACATATTGAAAGTGGGAGCAATTAGCTAGAGTAGCTCCGTGCAGAGCATTGTGGACATAGAATATTTGCAAAATACATATGTCTCTGAATGTGACAGACCTGTTGACTAAACTTCTCTCATGAGCAAAACATGATCATACCTTAGTACTCTTTGGGTGTTAATCACATGGCCATGTGAACTAGATTATTGACTCTAGTAAACCCTTTGGGCATTGATCACATGACGATGTGAACTATGGGTATCACATATAGATGTGAATATTGGTGTTAAATCACATGGTGATGTGAACTAGATTATTGACTCTAGTGCAAGTGGGAGACTGAAGTAAATATGCCCTAGAGGTAAATATGCCCTAGTGGGAGACTGAAGTGGGAGACTGAAGTTATTATTTATTTCCTTATTTCATGATAAATGTTTATTATTCATGCTAGAATTGTATTAACCGGAAACATAATACATGTGTGAATACATAGACAAACATAGTGTCACTAGTATGCCTCTACTTGACTAGCTCGTGAATCAAAGATGGTTAGGTTTCCTAGCCATGGACAAAAGAGTTGTCATTTGATTAACGGGATCACATCATTAGGAGAATGATGTGATTGACTTGACCCATTCCGTTAGCTTAGCACACGATCGTTTAGTATGTTGCTATTGCTTTCTTCATGACTTATACATGTTCCTATGACTATGAGATTATGCAACTCCCGTTTACCGGAGGAACACTTTGTGTTCTACCAAACGTCACAACGTAACTGGGTGATTATAAAGGTGCTCTACAGGTGTCTCCGAAGGTACATGTTGGGTTGGCGTAATTCGAGATTAGGTTTTGTCACTCCGATTGTCGGAGAGGTATCTCTGGGCCCTCTCGGTAATAATCATCACCTAAGCCTTGCAAGCATTGTAACTAATGAGTTAGTTATGAGATGATGTATTACAGAACGAGTAAACAGACTTGCCGGTAACGAGATTGAACTAGGTATTGGATACCGACGATCGAATCTCGGGCAAGTAACATACCGATGACAAAGGGAACAACGTATGTTGTTATGCGGTTTGACCGATAAAGATCTTCATAGAATATATGGGAACCAATATGAACATCCAGGTTCCGCTATTGGTTATTGACCGAGAATAGTTCTAGGTCATGTCTACATAGTTCTCGAACCCGTAGGGTCCGCACGCTTAACGTTACGATGATAGTTTTATTATGAGTTTATAAGTTTTGATGTACCGAAGGTTGTTCGGAGTCCTGGATGTGATCACGGACATGACGAGGAGTCTCGAAATGGTCTAGACATAAAGATTGATATATTGGATGACTATATTCGGACATCGGAAGTGTTCTGGGTGTTTTCGGAGAAAATCGGAGTACCGGAGGGTTA
>NC_041387.1:457367987-457417279 GCF_002162155.2 Triticum dicoccoides | reverse complement strand
CCTTCCCCCTCCTTCTTGGAATAGGAAAGGGAGGGGGCAAACCTACTTGGAGTAGGTTTTCCCCTCCTAGGGCGCGCCTCCCCTTAGGCCGGCCTCCTCCTCCTCTCCCCCTTTATATACGAGGGAGGGGGGCACCCCATAGACACACAAGTTGATCTACGGATCGTTCCTTAGCCATGTGCGGTGCCCCCTCCACCATATTCCACCTCGGTTATATCTTCGCGGAGTTTAGGCGAAGCCCTGCGCTGGTAGAACATCATCATCTTCACCACGCCGTCGTGCTGACGGAACTCATCCCCGATGCTTAGCTGGATTGGATCCCGGGGAACGTCATCGAGCTGAACGTGTGCTGAACACGGAGGTGCCGTACGTTCGGTGCTTGGATCGGTCAATTCGTGAAGACGTACGACTACATCAACCGCGTTGTCATAACGCTTCCGCTTAACGGTCTACGAGGGTACGTAGACAATACTCTCCCCTCTCGTTGCTATGCCATCACCATGATCTTGCGTGTGCGTAGGAAATTTTTTGAAATTACTATGTTCCCCAACATTGAGTAATGTGACTCAAGCCATCAGCGTCCGGTGGTCGCACGTATGTGCCCTGGAAGTTGTCGAGGAACGCGTCTTCCAGGTTTTCCCAACTGCCAATGGAATTTTCCGGCAGGCTGTTTAGCCAGTGTCGGGCAGGTCCTTTGAGCTTAAGGGGAAGATATTTGATGGCGTGTAGATCGTCTCCGCGGGCCATGTGAAGGTGGAGAAGGAAATCTTAGATCCATACTACGGGGTCTGTTGTGCCATCATATGATTCGATGTTTACGGGTTTGAACCCTTCTGGGAATTCATGATCCATCACTTCGTCAGTGAAGCAGAGGGGGTGTGCGGCGCCTCTATGTCGGGCTATGTGGCTACGCAGTTCGAATGAGTCTGGGTGGCTGTATTCGGCCCGGCCGGACCTGTTCATAGTGTATCCGGCGTGACGATCATCGTCGCGTGTTGGGGCGCGCCCCCGCGATCCGTAGATCGATCTTGGCTGTCCTGCTTTGTTTTCCAGTATATCTTGCAGGTCTTGCCTATTGCCCCGGGCCGTAGTGTATTGGTGTGGGGGTGCGGGCTGGTATTTGGGCTGATATGCCGTTTTATCCCGGCCACAAGGTGACCGGTCAGCCGTGTGGCGCTCGAGTCCATATTCCTTAGCTGCCAGGACTTCAGTCCATCTGTCTGTGAGCAGGTCTTGATCAGCTTGGAGCTACTGCTGCTTCTTTTTCAGGCTCCTCGTAGTGGCCATGAGCCGGCGCTTAAAGCGCTCCTGCTCCACGGGGTCCTCGGGCACGCCGAACTCATCGTCGCCGAGGCTAATCTCGTCTTCGGAGGGGGGGCATGTAGTTGTCCTCCTTCGGATATCCATCCGTCGCTTGTTCGTCTGGGCTGACCTGCCCGTCTTCCTGCTCGGCCTGCTCGAAGGCAGGCTGATCAGGGTTGTATTCATCTTCGGCGCCATCCGGATTGTTTTCGTCTCCTGTGCCGGTATTGCTGTGGCGGGGCTTGGAGCGGCGCCGACGATGCCCATGCTTTGCTTTCTTCCCTGAGGGGTTATCCTCCATTGCCTCATCGCCATTGGTTCCCCTCGGAGTGTCCACCATATATATATATATCATATGAGGAGGTGGCTGTCCACCGCCCCGTGAGCGGTGGTTCCTGTTCTTCTCCTGCATCGTCGTCCACACCGTCGATGTCTTCGGAGTCGAAGTCAAACACGTCGGTTAAATCATCGACTGTGGCAATGAAGTGGGTGGTGGGTGGGCAACGAATTCCTTCGTCGCCTGCTTCCCACTCGAGCCGGACATAGTTCGGCCAAGAGTCTCTTGACAAAGAGAGAGACTTTAACGAGTTCAGCATGTCGCCAAAGGGCGAGTGCTGGAAGATATCCGCAGCGGTGAACTCCATTACCGGAGCCCAACCAGGTTCGATGGGCTCGGGAGCGCGCGGACTGGAACCTACAGCCGGATACGAGTCCGAGGGTCCGGTGTCACAGACTTCTTTAGGGGTGAGGCATGTGTTCGGCTCTATCGTTGATGAGTGTGCGGCTTGCGGGATGGGGTCCATCCACCCATCCTTGGGCAACGCAATCTGCTCCGGATTTAGGTCCGGGGCTCCTGCAAGGGCGATTTATCCCGAGCATTGTCCGGCAGCAGGTCTAAGCCGTGCTCATCGTGATTGTCCGGCGCTCCTGGCGTAGGCCCAAACCCGTTGAAGATCAAGTCTCCACGGATATCGGTCGTGTAGTTCAGGTTTCCGAACCTGACCTGGTGGCCAGGGGCGTAGCTATCAATCTGCTCCAGTTGGCCAAGCGAATTGGCCCACAGTGCGAAGCCGCCGAACACGAAGATCTGTCCGGGGAGAAAAGTCTCACCCTGGACCGTGTTGTTGACGATTGAAGGAGCCATCAAGTCTTGCAGCAACGACATAGAGGAACTCTCAATGAAGGCACCAATGTCGATGTCAAAACCGGTGGATCTCGGGTAGGGGGTCCCGATCTGTGCATCTTAGGCTAATGGTAATAGGAGGCAAGGGACACAATGTTTACCCAGGTTTGGGCCCTCTTGATATGGGTGTTACAAGAGTTGATCTACCACGAGATCATAGAGGCTAAACCCTAGAAGCTAGCCTATGATGATTATGATTGTGATCGTCCCCCTAAGGACTAAACTCTCTGGTTTATATAGACACCGGTGAGGGCTAGGGTTTACATGGAATCAGTTACAAAGAAGGAAATATAACATCCGGATCACCAAGCTTGTCTTCCACGCAAAGGAGAGTCCCATCTGGACACGGGACGGAGTCTTGAGTCTTGTATCTTCACGGTCCAATAGTCCGGCCAAAGTATATAGTCCGGTTGTCCGGATACCCCCTAATCCAGGACTCCCTCACTTATCACACCCGATCATCACGTGGTGTCTCAGCACGAAGAACTTTCGCAATGGTGCATACTCGGGGAGAACACTTATACCTTGAAATTTAGTTAAGGGATCATCTTATAATGTTACCGCCGTACTAAGCAAAATAAGATAAACATCACATGCAATCAAAATATGTGACATGATATGGCCATCATCATCTTGTGCTTTTGATATCCATCACCAAAGTAACGTCATGATATCCATCCTCACCGGCTTGACACCTTGATCTCCATCGTAGAGTCGTGGTCGTCTCGCCAACTATTGCTTCTACGACTATCGCTACCACTTAGGGATAAAGTAAAGCAACTACATGGCATTTGTATTTCATACAATAAAGCGACAACCATAAGGTTCCTGCCAGTTGCCGATAAATTTTACAAAACATGATCATCTCATACAACAACGTATATCACATCATTTCTTGACTATATCACATCACAACATGCCCTGCAAAAACAAGTTAGACGTCCTCTACTTTGTTGTTGCAAGTTTTACGTGGCTGCTACGGGCTTGTATCAAGAACCGTTCTTACCTACGGCACAAAACCACAACAGTGATTTATCAAGTTTGCCATTTTAACCTTCACAAGGACCGGCCGCAATAAAATTTGATTCAACTAAAGTTGGAGAAACAGACACCCGCCAGCCACCTTTATGCAAAACTAGTTGCATGTCTATTGGTGGAACCGGTCACATGAACATGGTCATGTAAGGTTGGTCCGGGCCGCTTCATCCAACAATACCGCTGAATCAAAATAAGACATTGGTGGTAAGCAATATGATGATCACCGCCCACAACTCTTTGTGTTCTACTCGTGCATATCATCTACGCATAGACCTGCCTCGGAGGCCACTGTTGGGAAACGTAGCATGTAATTTCAAAAAAAATCATATGCTCACGCAAGATTTATCTAGGAGATGCATAGCAACGAGAGGGGGAGAGTGTGTCCACGTACCCTCGTAGACCGAAAGCGGATGCGTTTGCTTAACGCGGTTGATGCAGTCGAACGTCTTCTTGTTCCGATTGATCGAGTACCGAACGTATGACACCTCCGAGTTCTACACACGTTCAGCGTGATGACATCCCTCAAGCTCTTGATCCAGCAGAGGGTCGAGGAAGTAGATGAGTTCTGTCAGCACGACGGTGTGGTGACGGTGATGGTGATGTGATCCATGCAGGGCTTCACCTAAGTACCGCGAGAATATGACTAGAGGCGTAAACTGTGGAGCCCCCCTGTATAAAAAGAAGGGAGGGAGAGGAGGCCGGCCCTAGGCGTGCCCCAAGTGGGAGGAGTTCCACTTGGACTCCTTGTTGGATTCGCCCCCCTTCCTTTTACCGGAGGGGGGAAGGGAGAAGGAGAGGGAGTAGGAGAAGGAAAGGGGGGCGCCGCCCCCTCCCAATGTCCAAGTAGGACTCCTCCCTTGTGGGCTGGTTTGCCTCCCTCCTATGGCCCATATGGCCCATCTCTTTCCCCGGGCGGTTCCGGTAACCCATCCGGTACACCGGTATGTACCCGATACATTTCGGAACCCTTCCGGTGTCCGAATACTACCTTCCAATATATAAATCTTTACCTCTCGACCATTTCAAGACTCCTCGTCGTGTCTGTGATCTCATCCGGGACTCCAAACAACCTTCGGTCACCAAAACACATAACTCATATAACACATATCGTCATTGAACGTTAAGCGTGCGGACCCTATGGGTTCGAGAACTATGTAGACATGACCGAGACACCTCTCTGGTCAATAACCAATAGCGGAACCTAGATGCTCATATTGGTTCCTTCATATTCTATGAAGATCTAATCGGTCGAACCGCTATGTCAATGATGTCTACTACACAACCTTCTTCTTATAGACGTTGTTGGGCCTCCAAGTGCAGAGGTTTGTAGGACAGTAGCAAATTTCCCTCAAGTGGATGACCTAAGGTTTATGAATCCATGGGAGGCATAGGATGAAGATGGTCTCTCTCAAACAACCCTGCAACCAAATAACAAAGAGTCTCTTATGTCCCCAACACACCCAGTACAATGGTAAATTGTATAGATGCACTAGTTCGGCGAAGAGATGGTGATACAAGTGCAATATGGATGGTAGATATAGGTTTTTGTAATATGAAATTATAAAAACAGCAAGGTAACTAATGATAAAAGTGAGCACAAACGGTATTGCAATGCTAGAAAACAAGGCCTAGGGTTCATACTTTCACTAGTGCAAGTTCTCTCAACAATAATAACATAACTAGATCATATAACTATCCCTCAACATGCAACAAAGAGTCACTCCAAAGTCACTAATAGTGGAGAATAAACGAAGAGATTATTGTAGGGTACGAAACCACCTCAAAGTTATCCTTTCTGTTCGATCTATTCAAGAGTCCGTAGTAAAATAACATGAAGCTATTCTTTCCGTTCGATCTATCATAGAGTTCATACTAGAATAACACCTTAAGACACAAATCAACCAAAACCCTAATGTCACCTAGATACTCCAATGTCACCTCAAGTATCCGTGGGTATGATTATACGATATGCATCATACAATCTCAGATTCATCTATTCAACCAACACAAAGAACTTCAAAGAGTGCCCCAAAGTTTCTATCGGAGAGTCAAGATGAAAACGTGTGCCAACCCCTATGCATAAGTTCACAAGGTCACTGAACCCACAAGTTGATCACCAAAACATACATCAAGTAGATCACGTGAATATCCCATTGTCACCACAGATAAGCACATGCAAGACATACATCAAGTGTTCTCAAATCCTTAAAGACTCAATCCGATAAGATAACTTCAAAGGGAAAACTCAATCCATTACAAGAGTGTAGAGGGGGAGAAACATCATAAGATCCAACTATAATAGCAAAGCTCGAGATACATCAAGATCGTATCACCTCAAGAACACGAGAGAGAGAGAGAGATCAAACACATAGCTACTGGTACATACCCTCAGCCCCAAGGGTGAACTACTCCCTCCTCGTGATGGAGAGCACCGGGATGATGAAGATGGCCACCGGTGAGGGATCCCCCCTCCGGCAGGGTGCCGGAACAGGGTCCCAATTGGTTTTTGGTGGCTACAGAGGCTTGCGGCGGTGGAACTCCCAATCTATTGTGCTCCTCGATGTTTTTTTGGGTATATTGACATATATAGACGAAAGAAGTCGGTCAAGGGAGCCACGAGGGGCCCACGAGGGTGGGGGCGCGCCCTGGACCCTCGTGGCCACCTCGAAGCTTCCCTAACGTCTACTCCAAGTCTCCTAGATTGCTTCCATTCCAAAAATAACTCTCCCGAAGGTTTCATTCCGTTTGATATTCCTTTTCTTCGAAACACTGAAATAGGCAAAAAACAGCAATTTGGGCTGGGCCTCCGGTTAATACTTTAGTCCCAAAAATAATATAGAAGTGTATAATAAAGCCCATAAACATCCAAAACAGATAATATAATAGCATGAATGCTTCATAAATTATAGATACGTTGGAGACGTATCAGTCAACATACGTTATTCCCTTTGTCATCCGTATGTTACTTGCCCGAGATTCGATCATCGATATCTCCATACCTAGTTCAATCTCGTTACCGGCAAGTCTCTTTACTCGTTTCGTAATGCATCATCCCGTAACTAACTCATTAGTCACATTACTTGCAAGGCTTCATATGATGTGCATTACCGAGAGGGCCCAAAGATACCTCTCCGATACTCGGAGTGACAAATCCTAATCTTGATCTATGCCAACCAACCAAACACCTTCAGAGATACCTGTAGAGCATCTTTATAATCACCAAGTTATGTTGTGACCTTTGATAGCACACAAGGCATTCCTTCGGTGTCCGGGAGTTGCTTAATCTCATAGTCGGGGGAATGTGTATTTTTGACATGAAGAAAGCAGTAGCAATAAAACTGAATGATCATTATGCTAAGCTAACGGATGGGTCTTGTCCATCACATCATTCTCCTAATGATGTGATCCCGTTCATCAAATGACGACACATGTCCATGGCTAGGAAACTTAACCATCTTTGATCAACGAGCTAGTCAAGTAGAGGCGTACTAGGGACACAGTGTTTTGTCTATGTATTCACACATGTATCAAGTTTCCGGTTAATACAATTCTAGCGTGAATAATAAACATTTATCATGAATAAGGAAATATAAAATTACAACTTTATTATTGCCTCTAGCTCTAGGGCATATTTCCTTCAAGACAACTTTTGCCAGGCCCTCATGTCCTCGCCTGCGCCATGCTCTGTCCGCTGCGGCCGCGCTCTGCACGTTGGGTCGCGTCGGCTTGCCGCGTTCCTCCGGTGTCCGTGCGCCCGCTGGTGCTGACCTGACTCCTCCGCCCCTCACGTCGCTCTCTGGACCCCTCCCCCTCCATAAGCTCCCTTGGCTGCGCTAGCCGTTGCGTGCCCACAGGCGCACAGTGCCCCGACCAGCTCTGTTCTTGCGCCGTCTTCTTCTTCCTCGTCTCTTGGCTTTGTCCGCTGCTCCGGTGACCCTCTCTTGCCTCTCACCCGTTGCCTCAACCGCCCGAGCTTGCCGAGTGCTCACACATCAATGACTCCGGCCATGCGTCCGCGATGGCATCCCGCATGACACCCTCCTCCCCGGCTATTTAAGCCCTCCCATGCCTCTCCTCTCCTCACCACTCGTCTTCACCACCTCTCAATCGATCCCTAGCACTCTTTAGTGAGCCCCGATGCTCTTCTTCCTCCTCTCCGGCCAAGAGCCCTGCCATTCGGCCTCCACCTCGGTCAGCCCCCTCCGGTGCCCCTGTGCCCAGCTGGCCACCCCTGTCCACCTCCTAGAGCTCCTGTGACCGTGCGTCCATGCCCAACCCCTTCGGTACCCGAGTACTCGCTGGAATAGTTGAGTTCACCGACGCCCGAAGCCTGCGGCCGCCGGAGACGAAGGGCGCGACGTCGTCTGGCCACCTCCTGACGAGCTATGGGTATGGGTAGCTCTGTCATGCAGATGTCGATCCATCCCTGGCGTCTCCTAGCTCCGTCATGGCCCCCTCATCGTCGTTCCATTGCCGGTGAGCCTGCGGTCCCCTGCCCCCTCTTGCTCTCTTTAAAACTCATGGGCCGACCCCACCTGTCAGCCTCTCACCCCTCCTCCGAATCATTTTCAAGTGAAAGCATAAACCAAGTTTACGCCTTCGACGTCACCCCCCCGGGAGTTTCCAGAAATTTATTTTAAATTAGATGTGACCACAACTTTGACCATGAATATCTCCTAAACTACAGGTCCAAGTGAACTGATTCTTTTTGCATTATTTTTCTTTTGAGCTCCTTTATTTTCTAGTAGAATTTTGGTATTTTTCTCTACTGTCTAGATTTTCTGGATAGAGATAAATGCATTATGTGTTACAAAAACTTTCAAAAATGTTTTCCAGAATGTTTTAAGTTGCTTGATGAAGACCTGGAGCTTTCCATCACTTTCTTGGAGCAATGCAAGACACCCCTCCATTTGCATGATTGCAATGCAATGCCATGGTTTATTTAATTTAATTTGCTTAAAATTTGCATTAGCTACATATGATTTATTCATGGCATTTCTTGGAGTGATATTTGATCTTGCTATTGCCATGATTTTGCTTGGATTTCTGGGACTAATGCTTTGCAGATTGAGGATGATATATTGCCATTGGAATATTAGGAGTAATATTTATTTTCGTTATGATCATATGGGATATTATGCATTGGAGTATTATTTTGGATTTGATGCTATCATGTGGATCTTAGTTTAATATCTTGATATTGCTAGTGGTTTAGTAGCATCTTTATACTTGGATTCATCATGCTATTAGCTACCCTTGGAGTTTATTGTGATGTAACTATATTATGTCTTAGAATATTCGGTGGTTATTGTCATAACTTGGATCAAAAGTTAATACATGATATTGGAGTAGCAATTATCTTGGATATCTCTTGGGGGCATATTTCGTCATTTTATTGGTCAGGTGCCATCGAATCGAGCTTTTCCAAGTGCAACCACATTTGCCTGTATGGGAAGGCCCTAATGCGGTCTATTGTCATGCCTCTCACCGGTTCCTCCAACTAGGAATGGTTATCTGCGCGTGCTACCCTGGCCCGGTAGGCGGCGATAACCTTGTGTGCCCAAGTTGTATGGACCCATTGTCTCCATTTGGGACTGCTTATTTTGTTTTGCCACGACGGTGGCCGGCCACGAAGGTGGCAGATGTCCAGAGTGGACATCCAAGGCCACCCATGACTTAGCCGAAAGGGGATGGTCGGAGTGGCCGAGAAAGTGTCATGCAATAGATTGGTTTTTTTGGAATGTCGTTGGTCCACCCGAATGGGAACACGAGGCCATGGGTTGTGTGGTGTGGGTACAGTGTACTAACCTCTGTAGAGTGTACATACTATCCATAACTGTGTCATTGGTCATGGACACAGTTCGGACGGTCACACCGTTCGATCAACACACACAATGACAAAATGACTTATAGATGACTTATATATTGTTATGTGAACAGTAACAGTTTGGCAGTATGCAGATGATGTTGGGATGATCTTGAGGATGATCATTCAGTTTGTGAGGTGATCACGAGGAGGTACTGACCACGAGGTGATCGAGATGGCATATTGCTTGACCGGATAGCCAAGAGTGGGATTTTTTTAGATCCGAGACGTTGGTTCATCAGTATTCTAGCTTTACCATATCATGCTTGTTAATTGTTTCCACCTCATAGTAGTTGTTAATAACTTAATCTGTTAATGTTATGTTGTTGTCTTGCCTTGATGCTTTTGGTTGTTGTGAGTTTGCGAGTACATTCAAAGTACTCACCTGGCGTGTCATGCCAGTTTGCAGGTGATGCAACAATTGATTGCTTGACAAGGATACCGAGCGTGCGAGCTAGACCGTGTCCCAACCAGAGTCCCTGCAGAGTGGAGTTCATCACCGTCGTTATTGTTCCGCTGCTAGAAGTTGTTCTGCTGCTAGCATAGAGCTACTTTAGCAGGCGTAGTGTCGCCATGCCGATGTGATCCTTTATACCTCAGCACCTTTGTACCTTTATCCTTTTGTAATAAGTGTTGATTTGATCTATGCCAAGTAGTGCCGTATTCTAGAAGACTCGATCTTTGTGCTGGAATACGGAGTGTTCCGGTTCCTGTGAGCCGGGGTGCCACAATCAAAGATTAAGCCATCAGTGGTGAAACCCGCCAGGGGCAAATGGTCTTGGTAAGCATGTGATAGATTGTCTTATTATCGAATGTTAAATGAACAGACGGAGAAGGTCTAGTGTAGTCACAAACTTTCTCGGGAACCATGGTGAAGCGAAAATCCTCGTCAGAGAGTGCATCAATTCAGTGGACTCGAATTACCTTCCCATCATGCTCGAATCGAGGGAAGCAAAAGTGATACATGAAATTCATTGCCGTGCATTTGATGCGCCGATCTTTTGCCACCCATTCCATCACCCATGTTGAAACTATCAGATTCATCACCAGAGATATACATGGTGACATAGAATTGCAAAATGCATTCGCAAATCCAAGGATGCCGAAACTCAAATAGTCTGGTCAAATGAAAATCATCGAGATCTTGAAGCACTTGCCGAAAACATCCAAGACTTCGAATCATGGGAACATCAAGATATTCGTGAGGAAATATCCAGTGACTGTTATACAACACACGAGAGTAATATATCGCTTGTTCCTGAGTCCAAAAGTGACCAGATTCAGATGTTTATGGTCCATTGTAGGGACTCATATTGAAGAAAGCAATTCTTTCGAGATGCTCATTTTGATTGAAAAGAGGACCTTTAGCACCACCGCCATCCGAAAAGATTGGTAGCTATTCTCTTGGATTCTGATACTGCAATTCTTCTTCGATTGAGAGAAATTCGTCTCCATAGACTACAGAGCCAGTGTTGCGCTGAGATGGAGGTGGCAGATGTTGATAGGATGGTTGTCTTTCAAAGTGGCTAGCGCCAGTGTTCGGTGTAGAGGTAGTGCAACAATCAACTTGAGAGCAGAGTTCTCTTTCGACACGGGAGGTGGCGCTTCTTCATTTGCCTTAGCACGCACTTCTTTTCCAGCTTCTTGTTCTTCACGCGCTGCGGCCGAGACATTCTCAGCAGCTTGAGCAGCAGGTTGTTGTTCATCAAACACTGGAGCCGGGAATTCTTGCTCAATGGGGGTGTTGGAATCATGTGGATGTTGTTCGTCCGACACCGGAGCTTACGAGTGTTTTTTGAACACAGTACTGGCGCAAACGCTCATACATACACACATACACTCACCCGTATGAACTTACGCACACACGATCTACCGTTATGAGAACCTTCGAAAGGCTGAGCCGACAATCATCTTAAGATTGAAGAAATCGCGGGCGACGCCTTTTTGATCGACATGAGCGCTCCTTCCACTGAACATACATCGCCGGAGGGCCAGATGAAATCTAGAAAAATGCGAGCATCCGTGTCAGTTTAGGTCTTAAGCTTAGGTGGACTGGATACTACTGTTCTCCTAACAATCCAACCAACCATGGTTCGCCGAAGCTTACGAGTTTTACATTTGCTAACTGCACGCAAAAATGTGGACATTTTTTTAGAGGATAAACACGTGGATTTTCGTTTCACAGGAAAAAAGATGACCGGCGAGTATCGACGATGACACGCTGACCTGCATATCGAACAGCACTGAGTATTTAACAAAAAACTACTATAATTCGTGGAACCATGCCTACAAACTACCACTTTACAAATTTGTGCGAAAAACTAACACTTTTCACTAATCTTTGACTAAAAACTACCATGTATGAAAAGTGCCCGATTCGACTCGTTTAAACTCGATTTTGACTGCTATTATAGGCGGGGCTCACATGTCAGCACCAATCTTCTTCTTCCTCCTCCCCTCTCTCTATATTTTGCATTTCAACAAACACCTCATGAGCACCACCACGTCTCTGCCGGTGATGAGTTCTCTGCGCCACCTAGAACACTGAGTGGTTGGGCCTGCTAGCCATGGCCAACAAGGAGCGCTTCGGCGCCGGCGCGAGCATTGGGAAGGAGGAGTGTCGCGGCCGCGTTGGCGGGAACCAGCAGCAGCCGAGTCTCCTGGAACAGCGGCGCCAACGGCCAGCGGCTTCCTCGCCGGGAGGGCGGGTGCGCTGGATCCCGCGGCGCCCACGGCTTCCTCACCGGGAGATGGAGAGGTGGGTGCTCACCGGATCCCGCGGCGCGGCGGCTGCCTCGCCGGGGATGGAGGGGCGGGTGCTCGCCGGATGGAGCGGCGGTTGCCTCATCGGGGGATGGAGGGGCGGCACGCGGGACCAGAGGACGGCCGGGTATGGGATGCGACGGGGGGAGGGGGAGGAGCGGCAGAGCGCGGACGGGGAGGCGCCGCCGTTGAAGAAGAGGAGGAGAGGTGCGGATCGGGTGCAGAGCTGCGGGATAGAGTGCAGTGCGGGGTCAGGGGGCAGAGGTGCGGGGTCAATGCTTACGTGTGGGCCAGCCCTGTCATAATCGAGTTTAATTTCGTCCAGATCAGTCACTAGTGTTTTTTGTCAAAGATTAGTGAAAAGTGGTAGTTTTTCGCACAAATTTATAAAATGGTACTCCCTCTGTTCCTAAATATAAGTCTTTTTAGAGATTCCACTATGGACTACATACGGAGCAAAATAAGTGAATCTACACTCTAAAATATGACTACATACGTTTGTATGTAGTTTGTAGTGGAATCTCTAAAAAGACTTATATTTAGGAACGGAGGGAGTAGTTTATAGGCACGGTTCCACGAATTGTGATAGTTTTTTGTTAAATACTCAACAGCACTAGACTCCGAGGTGAGATGAGACGTGACCTCCGCCAACGGGTGGAAAATCTGGACTTCACGCGGTTCTTCCCTGAATTGAAAATTCATGCAAGCGTACTGCACCGGAACCACTAGTACACACCGCAATCAAGCAGCTGTTTTTCCGCTTCTTCCGCTATATTCTTTGAACAATGGACATCACCGCCAATGTTTTCTCGAGTTAGTCCGTTATTTACCAGTTACCATCACTACACGCTCCTTTTCATACACGATCCAATTCTTCGGTCAATGTTTTCACAAGCGTACAATTTTTTTCGATGTAGCGACAAACAGATAGATATTACACCAGTGAGTACCAACTCATCCGGGCAGGAAAATATCAACCACAACTTCCAAGATAAGCTACACACAAGTTTTACGAAATTAGTTTAGCAGAAAGGACGAAGGAAGCTGAAGTGATTCCCGGGAGGGGACCTTCTATTTACCGCACCATGCGGCAAACAGACGCCTCTTCGCACAGAGCGAACGCAACTGAGCCGGCCCTTGGAGTAAAACTGTTAGTGATTGGTTGGGCGCAAAAAATCCGAAATAGAAAGAATGCGCAACCTGGAATTCGATCTCTAGACCTTCTGTTGTGGTCGGTACCACGCTAGACAGCCGAACTGCAGCAACGTTAATGACTATAACTCAATGTTTTAGAAAACACAAAGAATTTATTAAATTGAAGCAGCGTAAATTATTAACATTATATTAAATTGCGAACACAATTCGACAAAATCCCTATTTTTTCCAAAATTTGAGTAATTTTTAACGTACGTTTTTTTTCAAAAATGCAAACAAATTCTATGAAGACGAACAAATTTTGAATTTCCCAAATATTTTACGAAAACATGAACATTTTTGGAATTTATGAACAATTATTTAAAGCACGAACGATTTTTGAATCTTAAGAACAAATTTGGAAGCGACTATTTTTTAAAGCATGAAGATTTTTTGAGTCTTGAGAACAAATTTTGAAACGGAGAACAATTTTGAAAGTGCGAACAATTTTTTAAAGCATGAACTAATTTTGAATCTTGAGAACAAATTTGGAAACACGAACAGTTTTTAAATGTTGAGAACAAATTTTGAATCAGAGAACAATTTTGAAAAATCCCTAACAAATTTGGAAGCGCGAACAATTTTTTAAAGCACGGTCATTTTTTGAATCTTGAGAACAAATTTTGAAACGGAGAACAATTTCAAAAAATCCCAAACAAATTTGGAAGCGCGAACATTTTTTGAAGATGTGAACAAAAAATTGAAATCCGATACATTTTCTGAATTTCAAAAGTTTTGAACTTTTTTGTGTAATGAGAATAATTTTTGAATTTTAAAAACATTTTTTGGAAACACAAACAAAATTTAAAATTTTTGATTAAAAGAAAGATAAGAAAAGAAAAATAATTAAAAAAGAGAAAATAAACAAAAAAAGAACAAAAAAGAAAAAAGGAAGTGAAAAAGACACGGGAAAAACCCCGAAAAGCAATTAGAAGAAAATAAACAGAAAACCTGAAGGTTCCCAAAACTGGTTGCTCCCACTGTGGTCACGGTCTAAGTGGGCCGGCCCAGATCCGCCGGTCGAGTCGTTTGCCTGTGCGTTGCGTCGACATTTCGACGCAACAAGCGGCGAATAGGAAATACCGTATAGGAGCTCCCCCCAAGTCAGGACCAGAAATAATAATATCCTGAAGTCTTGACCGGACCGGGCAGAGCTGCGGAGGCTCGTCGCTCGTTCCCGGCCCATGGTGTGTACGCGTGGAGGTGGCCACCGCCTCTCACGCACGATCCTGTCCCCACCCTCTCTTATCCCCTTCACCCTCAAGGCCAAGAGCGCCCACCCTCCGAATGTTCACATCGACTATGAAGACGTCTGTGGAGAGGTCAATCTCAAGATGATGTGCCGGCTCAGTCTCTCGAAGGTGCTCATATATTTTTTGATAAGGTGCTCAGTCTCTTGAAGGTGCTCATAGGGGTAAGGTGTGCGTGTGTGCGTTCATAAGGTGAGTGGATCTTTAATAAATGACACGGATAGGTACCTGACGTGTGTCACGAGCATAAAAAACATTTTTTATGCCAACATTCGAGATTTAATTTATTTTTGACAGAAACATGCCGTGTGTCATTGAAATTTACGGTCCTTGAATGGTTGGAATTGTTGGGGAACGTAGTAATTTCAAAAAAAAATCCTACGCACATGCAAGATCATGGTGATGCATAGCAATGAGAGGGAAGAGTGTAATCTACATACCCTTGTAGACCGAAAGCGGAAGCGTTAGAACAACGCAGTTGATGTAGTCGTACGTCTTCACGGCCCAACCGATCAAGCACCGAAACTACGGCACCTCCGAGTTCTAGCACACGTTCAGCTCGATGACGTCCCTCGAACTCCGATCCAGCCGAGTGTCGAGGGAGAGTTCCGTCAGCACGACGGCATGGTGACGATCTTGATGTTCTACCGTCGCAGGGCTTCGCCTAAGCACCGCTATAATATTATCGAGGAGGACTATGATGGAGGGGGGCACCGCACACGGCTAATAGATCTCAAGGATCAATTGTTGTTCTGTCTTTGGGGTGCCCCCCTGCCCCCATATATATAGGAGCAAGGGGGGAGGCGCACCAAGGGGGGAGTCCTACTTCCATCGGGAGTAGGACTCCTCCTTTCCTTGTTGGAGAAGAAAAGAGGAGGAGAGGGAGAAGGAAAAGGGGGCCGGCCCCCTTGTCCAATTCGGACCAGAGGGGAGGGCGCAGGCCTCCTTCCTTTTGGCCTCTCTCCTCTATTCCCGTATGGCCCAATAAGGCCCATATACTCCCCGGCGAATTCCCGTAACTCTCCGGTACTCCGAAAAATACCCGAATCACTCGGAACCTTTCCGAACTCCGAATATAGTCGTCCAATATATCGATCTTTACGTCTCGACCATTTCGAGACTCCTCGTCATGTCCCCGATCTCATCCGGGACTCCGAACTCCTTAGGTACATCAAAACTCATAAACTCATAATAAAACTGTCATCGAAACTTTAAGCGTGCGGACCCTACGGGTTCAAGAACTATGTAGACATGACCTAGAACTATTCTTGATCAATAACCAATAGCGGAACCTGGATGCTCATATTGGCTCCTACATATTCTACGAAGATCTTTATCGGTCAAACCGCATAACAATATACGTTGTTCCCTTTGTCATCGGTATGTTACTTGCCCGAGGTTTGATCGTCGGTATCCAATACCTAGTTCAATCTCGTTACCGGAAAGTCTCTTTACTCGTTACGTAATGCATCATTCCATAACTAAATCATTAGCTACATTGCTTGCAAGGCTTATAGTGATGTGCATTACTGAGAGGGCCCAGAGATACCTTTCCGACAATCGGAGTGACAAAACCTAATCTCGAAATACGCCAACCCAACATGTACCTTTGGAGACACCTGTAGTACTCATTTATAATCACCCAGTTACGTTGTGACGTTTGGTAGCACGCAAAGTGTTCCTCCGGTAAACGGGAGTTGCATAATCTCATAATTACAGGAACATGTACAAGTCATGAAGAAAGCAATAGCAACATACTAAACGATCAAGTGCTAGGCTAACGGAATGGGTCATGTCAATCACATCATTCTCCTAATGATGTGATCCCATTAATCAAATAACAACACATGTCTATGGTTAGGAAACATAACCATCTTTGATCAATGAGCTAGTCAAGTAGAGGCATACTAGTGACGTTATGTTGGTCTATGTATCCACACATGTATTATGTTTCTGGTTAATACAATTCTAGCATGAATAATAAACATTTATCATGATATAAGGAAATAAATAATAACTTTATTATTGCCTCTAGGGCATATTTCCTTCAGTCTCCCACTTGCACTAGAGTCAATAATCTAGGTCACATCATCATGTGATTCAACACCAATATTCACATCTGTATGTGATTAACACCCATAGTTCACATCGTCATGTGATCAACACCCAAAGGGTTTACTAGAGTATGATCATGTTTTGCTCGTGAGAGAAGTTTAGTCTACGGGTCTGTCACATTCAGAGCCGTATGTATTTTGCAAATATTCTATGTCTATAATGCTCTGCATGGAGCTACTCTAGCTAATTGCTCCCACTTTCAATATGTATCCAGATTGAGACTTAGAGTTACCTAGATCGGTGTAAAAGCTTGCACCGATGTAACTTTTTACGACGGGCTCTTTTATCACCTCCATAATCGAGAAGTATTTCCTTGGTCCTCACTAAGGATATTCTTGACCGCTGTCCATTGATCTACTATTAGATCAAAATTGTATTCCTTTTCCAAACTCAGAGCAAGGTATACAATAGGTCTGGTATACAGCATAGCATACTTTATAGAACCTATGACTGAGGCATAGGGAATGACTTTTCATTCTCTTTCTATTTTCTGCCATGGTCGGGTCTTGAGTCTTACTCAACTTCACACCTTTGCATCACAGGCAAGAACTCCTTCTTTGACTGTTCCATTTTGAACTATTTTCAAAAATTTATCAAGGTATGTACTCATTGAAAAATCTTATCAAGCATCTTTTGATCTATCTATATAGATCTTGATGCTCAATGTGTAAGCAGCTTCACCAAGGTCTTGCTTTGAAAAACTCTTATTCAAGTATCCTTTCATGCTATCCAGAATTTCTATATCATTTCCAATCAACAATATGTCATCCACATATAATATTAGAAATGCTACAGAGCTCCCACTCACTTTCTTGTAAATACAGGCTTCTCAAAAAGTCTGTATAAAACCATATGCTTTGATCAACTCATCAAAGCGTATATTCCAACTCCGAGAGGCTTGCACCAGTCCATAACTGGATCGCTGGAGCTTGCACACTTTGTTAGCACCTTTAGGATTGACAAAAACCTTCTGGTTGCATCATATGCAACTCTTCTTTAATAAATCCATTAAGGAATGTAGTTTTGACATCCATTTGCCAGATTTCATAAAATGTGGCAATTGCTAACATGATTCGGACAGACTTAAGCATCGTTACGAGTGAGAAAATCTCATCGTATTCAACACCTTGAATTTGTCAAAAACCTTTTGCAACAAGTCGAGCTTTGTAGATAGTAACACTACTATCAGTGTCCGTCTTCCTCTTGAAGATCCATTTATTTAACATGGCTTGCTGATCATTGAGCAAGTCAATCAAAGTCCATACTTTGTTCTCATACATGGATCATATCTCAGATTTTATGACCTCAAGCCATTTCGTGGAATCTGGGCTCATCATCGCTTCCTCATAGTTCGTAGGTTCATCATGGTCTAGTAACATGACTTCCAGAACATGATTACCGTACCACTCTGGTGCGGATCTTACTCTGGAAGACCTACGAGGTTTGGTAGCAACTTGATCTGAAGTTTCATGATCATCATCATTAACTTCCTCACTAATTGGTGTAGGATCACTAGAACTGATTTCTGTGATGAACTACTTTCCAATAAGGGAGAAGGTACAATTACCTCATCAAGTTCTACTTTCCTCCCACTCACTTCTTCCGAGAGAAACTTCTTCTCTAGAAATGATCCATCTTAGCAACGAATAACTTGCCTTCGGATCTGTGATAGAAGGTGTACCCAATAGTTACCTTTGGGTATTCTATGAAGATGCACTTCTCCGATTTGGGTTCGATCTTATCAGGTTGAAAACCTTTTTCATATAAGCATCGCAACTCCAAGTTTTAATAAACGATAGCTTAGGTTTACTGCTAAACCATAGTTCATATTGTGTCGTCTCAACGGATTTAGATGTTGCCCTATTAAACGTGAATGCAGCTGTCTCTAATGCATAACCCCAAAACGATAGTGGTAAACCGATAAGAGACATCATAGATCGCACCATATCTAGTAAAGTATGATTACGACGTTCAGACACACCATTACATTGTGGTGTTCCAGATGGCGTGAGTTGCGAAACTATTTTCACATTGTTTCAAATGAAGACCAAACTCATAACTCAAATATTCGTCTCCATGATCAGATCGTAGAAACTTTATTTTTCTTGTTACGATGATTTTTCCACTTCACTCTGAAATTCTTTGAACTTTTCAACTATTTCAGACTTATGTTTCATTAAGTAGATATACCCATATCTGCTCAAATCATCTGTGAAGGTTAGAAAATAACGATACTTGCCACGAGCATCAACACTCATTGGATCGCATACATCAGTATGTATTATTTCCAACAAATCTGTTGCTCGCTCATTGTTCCGGAGAACGGAGTCTTAGTCATCTTGCCCATGAGGCATGGTTCGCAAGCATCAAGTGATTCATAATCAAGTGATTCCGAAAATCCATCTTTATGGAGTTTCTTCATGCGCTTTACACCGATATGACCCAAACGGCAGTGCCACAAATAAGTTGCACTATCATTATTAACTTTGCATCTTTTGGCATCAATATTATGAATATGTGTATCACTACGATCGAGATCCAACAAACTATTTTCATTGGGTGTATGACCATTTGAAGGTTTTATTCATGTAAACAGAACAACAATTATTCTCTGATTTTAAATGAATAACCGTATTGCAATAAACATGATCAAATCATATTCACGCTCAACGCAAATGCCAAATAACATTTATTTAGGTTTAACACTAATCCCGAAAGTATAGGGAGTGTGCGATGATGATCATATCAATCTTGGAACCACTTCCAACACACATCGTCACTTCACCCTCAACTAGTTTCTGTTTATTCTGTAACTCCTGTTTCGAGTTACTAATCTTAGCAACCGAACAAGTATCAAATACTCAGGGGTTACTATAAACACTAGTAAGGTACACATCAATAACCTGTATATCAAATATACCCTTGTTTAGTTTGCCATCCTTCTTATCCACCAAATATTCAGGGTATTTCCGTTTCCAGTGACCATTTCCTTTGCAGTGTAAGCACTCAGTTTCAGGCTTTGGTTCAGCTTTGGGCTTCTTCGTGGGAGTGACAACTTGTTTGCCATTCTACTTGAAGTTTCCCTTTCTTTCCCTTTGCCCTTTTCTTGAAACTAGTGATCTTGTCAACCATCAACACTTGATGCTCTTTCTTGATTTCTACCTTTGTCGATTTCAACATCACGAAGAGCTCGGGAATCGTTTTCGTCATCCCTTGCATACTGTAGTTCATCACAAAGTTCTACTAACTTGGTGATGGTGACTAGAGAACTCTGTCAATCACTATCTTATCTGGAAGATTAACTCCCACTTGATTCAAGCGATTGTAGTACCCAGACAATCTGAGCACATGCTCACTAGTTGAGCGATTCTCCTCCATCTTTTAGCCATAGAACTTGTTGGAGACTTCATATCTCTCAACTCGGGTATTTGCTTGAAATATTAACTTCAACTCCTGGAACATCTCATATGGTCCATGACGTTCAAAACGTCTTTGAAGTCCCGATTCTAAGCCGTTAAGCATGGTGCACTAAACTATCAAGTAGTCATCATATTGAGCTAGCCAAACGTTCATAACATCTGCATCTGCTCCTGCAATAGGTCTGTCACCTAGTGGTGCATTAAGGACATAATTCTTCTGTGCAGCAATGAGGATAAACCTCAGATCACGGATCCAATCCGCATCATTGCTACCAACATCTTTCAACACAATTTTCTCTAGGAACATATCAAAATAAACATATGAAAGCAACAATGCAAGCTATTGATCTACAACATAATTTGCAAAATGCTACAGGACTAAGTTCATGATAAATTTAAGTTCAATTAATAATATTACTTAAGAACTCCCACTTAGACAGACATCTCTCTAGTCATCTAAGTGATCACGTGATCCAAATCAACTAAACCATGTCCGATCATCACGTGAGATGGAGTAGTTTTCAATGATGAACATCACTATGTTGATCATATCTACTATATGATTCACGTTTGACCTTTCGGTCTCCGTGTTCCGAGGCCATATCTGTATATGCTAGGCTCGTCAAGTTTTAACCTGAGTGTTTCGCGTGTACAACTGTTTTGCACCCGTTGTATTTGAACGTAGAGCCTATCACACCCGATCATCACGTGGTGTCTCAGCATGAAGAACTTTCACAACGGTGCATACTCAGGAAGAACACTTCTTGAAAATTTTAGTGAGAGATCATCTTAAAATGCTACCGTCAATCAAAGCAAGATAAGATGCATAAAGGATAAACATCACATGCAATCAATATAAGTGATATGATATGGCCATCATCATCTTGTGCTTGTGATCTCCATCTTCGAAGCACCGTCGTGATCACCATCGTCACCGGCGCGACACCTTGATCTCCATCGTAGCATCATTGTCGTTACGCCATCTATTGCTTCTACGACTATCGCTACCGCTTAGTGATAAAGTAAAGCAATTACAGGGCATTTGCATTTCATACAATAAAGCGACAACCATATGGCTCCTGCCAGTTGCCGATAACTTCGGTTACAAAACATGATCATCTCATACAATAAAATATAGTATCACGTCTTGACCATATCACATCACAACATGCCCTGCAAAAACAAGTTAGACGTCCTCTACTTTGTTGTTGCAAATTTTACGTGGCTGCTACGGGCTGAGCAAGAACCGTTCTTACCTACGCATCAAAACCACAATGATAGTTCGTCAAGTTAGTGCTGTTTTAACCTTCGCAAGGACCGGGCGTAGCCACACTCGGTTCAACTAAAGTTAGAGAAACAGACACCCGCTAGTCACCTGTGTGCAAAGCACGTCGGTAAAACCAGTCTCGCGTAAGCGTACGCGTAATGTCGGTCCGGGCCGCTTCATCCAACAATACCGCCGAACCAAAGTATGACATGCTGGTAAGCAGTATGACTTGTATTGCCCACAACTCACTTGTGTTCTACTCGTGCATATAACATCAACGCATATAACCTAGGCTCGGATGCCACTGTTGGGGAACATAGTAATTTCAAAAAAAAAATCCTATGCACACGCAAGATCATGGTGATGCATAGCAACGAGAGGGAAGAGTGCAATCTACGTACCCTTGTAGACCGAAAGCGGAAGCGTTAGAACAACGCGGTTGATGTAGTCGTACGTCTTCACGGACCGACCGATCAAGCACCGAAACTACGACACCTCCGAGTTCTAGCACACGTTCAGCTCGATGATGTCCCTCGAACTCCGATCCAGCCGAGTGTCAAGGGAGAGTTCCGTCAGCACGACGGCGTGGTGACGATCTTGATGTTCTACCGTCGCAGGGCTTCGCCTAAGCACCGCTACAATATTATCGAGGAGGACTATGGTGGAGGGGGGCACTGCACACGGCTAATAGATCTCAAGGATCAATTGTTGTTCTGTCTTTGGGGTGCCCCCCTGCCCCCATATATATAGGAGCAAGGGGGGAGGCGCACCAAGGGGAGTCCTACTCCCACCGGGAGTAGGACTCCTCCTTTCCTTGTTGGAGAAGAAAAGAGGAGGAGAGGGAGAAGGAAAAGGGGGCCGGCCCCCTTGTCCAATTCGGACCAGAGGGGGGGCACAGGCCTCCTTCCTTTTGGCCTTCTCCTCTATTCCCGTATGGCCCAATAAGGCCCATATACTCCCCGGCGAATTCCCGTAACTCTCCGGTACTCTGAAAAATACTCGAATCACTCGGAACCTTTCCGAACTCCGAATATAGTCGTCGAATATATCGATCTTTACGTCTCGACCATTTCGAGACTCCTCGTCATGTCCCCGATCTCATCCGGGACTTCGAACTCCTTCGGTACATCAAAACTCATAAACTCATAATAAAACTGTCATCGAAACCTTAAGCGTGCGGACCCTACGGGTTTGAGAACTATGTAGACATGACCTAGAACTATTCTTGGTCAATAACCAATAGCGGAACCTGGATGCTCATATTGGCTCCTACATATTCTACGAAGATCTTTATCGGTCAAACCGCATAACAAAATACGTTGTTCCCTTTGTCATCGGTATGTTACTTGCCCGAGGTTTGATCGTCGGTATCCAATACCTAGTTCAATCTCGTTACCGGCAAGTATCTTTACTCGTTACGTAATGCATCATTCCGTAACTAACTCATTAGCTAAATTGCTTGCAAGGCTTATAGTGATGTGCATTACCGAGAGGGCCCAGAGATACCTTTCCGACAATCGGAGTGACAAAACCTAATCTCGAAATACACCAACCCAACATGTACCTTTGGAGACACCTGTAGTACTCCTTTATAATCACCCAGTTACGTTGTGACATTTGGTAGCACCCAAAGTGTTCCTCCGGTAAACGGGAGTTGCATAATCTCATAGTTACAGGAACATGTACAAGTCATGAAGAAAGCAATAGCAACATACTAAATGATCAAGTGCTAGGCTAACGGAATGGGTCATGTCAATCACATCATTCTCCTAATGATGTGATCCCATTAATCAAATAACAACACATGTCTATGGTTAGGAAACATAACCATCTTTGATCAATGAGCTAGTCAAGTAGAGGCATACTAGTGATGTTATGTTGGTCTATGTATTCACACATGTATTATGTTTCCGGTTAATACAATTCTAGCATGAATAATAAACATTTATCATGATATAAGGAAATAAATAATAACTTTATTATTGCCTCTAGGGCATATTTCCTTCAGGAATTGCCATAAAAAAAACCTAAGTACCGGAGTGCCATGCACTTGACGTGTGACACTTATCATTTGAGCCAAATAAAACATATAAGCACCAAACGATAATTCATTTGAATTGATCAAAATACATCACGTGGGGAAGATGCAGAGTGAATGTTCACTACGTATACACTCCAGACCATTTCTTTGGTAGGGGCCATACCCGGAGTTATACCTGGCCATACCTCGGTGTCGGGTGGTAGGTGCGACATATGCCAACGGATGGCTTATCATTGTGGGAGCCAGTAAGACATCGCTGGTGCCTGGAAACGGGATGAGGCAAAGACATGCACGTCGGTGAATCTTACCCAGCTTCGGGGCTCTCCGTGGAGATAACACCCCTACTGCTGCTCTGCGGGGTCTCCGTATGATCACTAGATCAACAAGTAGCTACAAGATGCTCCTTGAGCTGTTCAGTGGCAGGAGGAAGAGGGGCAAGGCTAGCTCTCTCCTCTCCCGATGGCGGTGTCTAAAACTCTCTGTGTTCAACCCTTTGCATGGGTGTCCCGGGCCGTTTATATAGGCCTACCCCCCGGGGGTACAATGGTAATCCGGCCGGGCGCGGGCCCGGGCTGTCAGTGTCTACAACCACCATCTTCTCCGCCGGCTTCTGGGGCCCACCGACTGGTGGGTCCCGTCGGGGGCTGGTTACTGTGGCCTCGCCTCTGATGACGAGGGTTCTGTCGAGGTAAGCATGGCTACAGTGTTGCCGCCTTGCGGGCTCCTACTGTAGCCATACCGCGTCTCATCCGCTTAATGGTGCACGCGCCCCGAGGGGAGCAAGCCGGCTACTGGAGGCCGGCCCGGTCTTGGGCCGGCTGGGGGAGGCCAGGCCCCCTTTGGATGTCTCTCTGACCGAAGGGGCCCGCCGCCCGCGGGGCGTACTGGCATCCCGTCGTGGATGGCGTCATGATTCTCGTGGCAACAGTGCCACGCCGGACGGGGCATGGCCGCCCCGTACGGTGTACTGCAGCCATGTATCTTCCGGGGTTCGGGGGTGGCAGGGTTTGCTGTAGCCCGCCCCGTCCCGTCACCGTTATGGGTGATGGTCTTTAGAATGCGGCGTTCGGCCGCCTGCTTCTCAGAGTCGGCCCTTCGCGGGCCGCCTTCTGGGAGTCGGTCCTTCATGGGCCGTCTTCGTGGAGGCGACCCGATCGTGGCGCCCTCCAAAGGTTGTTTTATAGCCGGGCCGCCTTTCGCCCGCCGGCTTAGGCGATAGCCGGCCGGAGGAAGGCGGCCCCACATCTTAGGCGTTTCGGGGTCCGATTGGCCCATTGTTTTTTCTGATGATCAAAGGGAGCCGGCTAGGCTACCCGTGGTCATTTAGTCCGATAGTAGTCCCTGAAGCTGGTTGGGCTTCGCGGCTGAAGAGGGAATCGTGAAGCTCCGCCAGCTTCCTATCCTGAGGAGCCGGCTGCCGGGAGCCGGCCTTCCTTGCGTGCCTTCTCGGCGAAGCTTCCCCAAAATTTGAAGGCGAGAACTAGCGGGCGCGCAAACCGAACGGCGGGCTGACCGCCCGCCTTCTGCGTGCCACGTGGCACCCCTCAGCTGGCAGGGCCTGCCAGCCCATGCGCGTGACGGGACGCCATTGCAGGCCGGGGCCCGCCACTCCCGCGCCTCGGCCCGCCGCGGATCTTCTGCGGCCCGAACCGACCGCACGTCTTCCGGCGGCGGTTCCCACTCGCCATCAAGGCGTGATAACCGTGGAGCGTGGGGGAGTGGGCGCAGTTAATCCCACGCCCCTCCCGCGCCTTGCCTCCTCGGCTTCGCCGCGCGAGGCTATAAGTAGGAGCGGGGAGGGGGAGCAGCAGTAGTTCGCACGCTCGCCCTCGCCCTGCCTCCTTCTTCTTCCGCCTCACCGCAGCAGTTCCTCGCCGTGCCCCTGCCTCGGCATCCTCTTCCTCCCAGCGTGCCACAGGCCTGCTGCCTCCGCGCCAGGCGCTTCTCGTCGTCGCGCTCACCGCCATGGCTCCAACGTCGAGCTCTTGGGACGGCTCCATCATCCGCGACGACCACATAGATTTTCTCCGCAAGATGCGGCGGCTGCCGGGCGAGGACCTCGTGCAAGTCCGCCTTGCGCTAGCGAGGGAGATCTCGCCGGCGCCGGAGGAAGGCGAGCGAGTGATCTTCTACTCGCACTGCATGTACGGTGTCGGCCTCCCCGCCAGCGACTTCTTCCGCGTGTTCCTTGAGTTCTACCAGCTCCAGCCGCACCACCTCACCCCCAACACGGTGGTGCTGCTGTCGGCCTTCGTATCTCTATGTGAGGGCTTCCTTGGCGTCCTCCCCACCATCGAGCTCTGGGGGGAGTTCTTCTAATCCAAGCTCGGCACGGCCGTCGCCGGCGTGCCGGCTCAGTGTGGCGCCTTCATCGCCATAATGCGGTCCGTCGCTGACAACCCCTTTCCTGCCATCGCGCTGATCCAGTCGGTGAAGCTCTGGCAATGGTCTTACTTTCATGTAAAGAACGTTGCCCCGAACGGCGATTACGTCAACTTGTCGGCTTACGTAGCCGGCCCGCCGGCTGGGAGGCCGGCCACATGGTCCTACCGGGCCAGATCGCTAACGCCGGCTGGAGCCGGAGCCGTCGCCCGCCTTCGGGTGCTCATCTAGTCGGACCACCTGACTAGGCCCGACTTGATCGCCGCCTTCGCCGAGCGCCGGGTCCTTTCGCTTCAAGGCCGCCCTCATCTGATCTATCAGATGAGCGGCCGCTTCGACCCAAGCCGGCTCAGCACCAGGGAGATGCCTCACGATGAGGTGTCCTACATGGTGAACTATATCGCCAACTGCAAGCTCAAGCCGGACTGGCAGTATGGCATGATGCCATTCTCTCGCGCCAATCCGCCACCCATGGTAAGTTTCTTCCTTTATTTATTGTCGAATTCTTTTTCGGGCCGACTCTTGATCCGTCGGTATGTCTTGAACCAGAATCCCCTTCTTCATCCTCCAGCCGGGACCGCGGGGCCGGAACGCGAGTTCGCCCCCGACCGCGAGGTGGACGACCCTGACGATGCCGACTTGGGGGCAGCCGCCCTAGACAAAGACGCCGCGGGGGCCGCGGCGAGACGGGCGGCTTCGGCTTCACCGCCAGCTTCGACAATTGGCCTGAAGATGACAGGGCCGACCACGCCCCACGTCGCCAGCCGACGTCCGACTGCCAAGGCGCCGGTCCATCTGGCGGGCCGGCTGCACGAGGCGGCGTACTGAAGCGCCGAGCGGCGCCGACTCCCGTCGGCGGCCGACCGAAGAGGCCTAGGATGCCCGTAGCGGCAACCAAGCGGGACGAGGCGGCCGCAAAGGCGGACCACTTCTGCAAAGTGGTGAAGCAGCCGCAGGCAGTCTTGGCGTAAGTTCTGATCTTTACACAACTTCCTTTCTTTTCTTCATTTGAAGTTCTTCTAAGTTTTGTCTTCCGTTTGTCAACCAGGGCTCCGCTCACCCTTGAGCGAACTACCACCGCCTCCATAGTCGGCGGAGCGAGAGGGTCTGCGGGCTCCTGCCGCGTGGATCCCCGCGCCGAGCTTCAGGCGGCGACGGAGCAGAATGTGTGGGAGGCGCGAGAGGAGCGGGAGGCGGAGGAGAGAAGGGTGGCTGCCGCCGAGCCGGCCCTAGAGACGACGGTGGAGTCGGCCGAGGCGCAGGCCGACGCAGCTGCCAAGGCCCGGGCGGAGGCCGAGGCCGCGGAGAAGATGGCGGAGGCCCCGCAAGGGCAGCCTCTGCAGCTTGTCATCCCCCTCCGTTCAGCGCCCCCGGACGTCCCGCAGCCCCCGCCGGAAGAGGTTCGCCGCAACCCGCAGATAGCAGAGAGGAAGGAGGGCGACGTGATCGTCCTGGAGGGAGGAGTGGTGCCACCTCCGTCGGCCGGGACTGGTCAAGGTGGCCAGCCTGAGGTGTCGCCTGAGCAGCCGACTGCGCAGGCGGATCTTGTGGTCCGGGCGCCGGCTCGCCGGCGTGCGGTGAGGGCAGCTTCGGAGCCGGATTAGCAGAGGGCAGCCGCCTCCAGCTCGCTGTCGCATGAACTGGAGTCGGCCACCGCTAGCTCGCCAGGGTGGACGCAGGGTGGCGGGACAGCCGCGCTGAACTTGGTGGTGCAAGACGTCCGCAGCCGGCTTCAGGCCCAAGCCACCACGCTGCAACAATGTACCCGAGAATTTCTCGCGACGCGGGCGGTCGTTCGGGTGAGTTCTTTGCTCTTGATTTCTATCCGTGGGGGCGCGTCAGCACACCCACTAGGTGTAGTCCCCGAGTTCCGAGCCGGCTGCTGAGCAGGCGGCTTGGAACTTCTTTGAAGACTCGTTTTGCTAACTTGCTTGCTTCTTCGTCCTGTTTGCAGGATTACCACAACCTCCACGCCGCTACCTTCAACTCCCAGGTCCGGGAGGCAGACAAGAGGGCCCCCGATCTGACAGAGAGCCGGCGTGAGTGTTTTTGTCTTTTCATCTCATGTGGGGGCGCGTCAGCGCACCCACTGGGTGTAGTCCCTGAGATTTGGGCCGACTGCTGAGCAGTCGGGTCGGATCTTTCTTGCCGATTTCTTTCTTATCTTTTTTCTTGTTTCCATATTGGTAGGAGCCAACGTCGTCTTGAGGCAGCAGCTGGGTATCGCCCAGACCGCCCTTCGCACCAAGGAGGGCGAGTTCAATGCCTTGGCCCAGGAGCGTGACCGCCTGGCCAAGAGGCTGGCCGACCAGGAGGAAAGCCACCAAGAAGCCCTGAAGGCGGCCCAGGACAGCGAGGCCGCCCTCAAAGCTGAATTCGAGACCGAGGCGGCGGGCTGGGCCGAGGCGAGGCAAGCTCTGAGCGAAGGCTACGACCGTGTCGAGGACTTGGTCGACGGTAGGCCGCCTTCTCCTTCACTCTTTGCTTGTTTCCGCAAGTCGGTTTATCTCCTGACTTGCTCTGTTTCTTCTTCTTTGTGCAGAGTACTTTCCTGGCCACTCTGTCGCTGCCAACCAAGCCATCGAAGCCCATCGAGAGGCTCGGCGGCAGGCTGGGGTTGAGATCGTGCTGGGTGCTAACCGGTCGCTTGAAGAGCAGCTTCTGGCGATCGAGGCCCGCCTCCAGCCGGCCTACCGCATGCTCCGCCGGCTCCAGCATGCCGGGGCGCATGTGCTGGCCGCCCTTTGGCCTGGTGAGGTAATCCCTCGCACCCCCAGCCACGCTGCTGACTAGCTGGAGGTAGCCGTCGGCCGCCTTGAGGCCTGGAAGGCTTCAGCAGCTCGATCCGGCGCTCGACGAGCGCTAGAGTTCATCCGGGCTTGGTACCCAGGGCTGAACTTGGATCAGCTGCGCACCTGGCGGCAGGAGCCGACGAGGAGCTGGAGGCGGTGCGGTCGGCTATCATCCAGCGCGCCTCGGTGATCGCCGACTTCACCGACACCGGTGTCTTTGCTCCCGAGGTGAACGAGGATGGCGTCGCGCTGCCGGAGGACTAGTTCGGGCTAAACCCAGCCGATGGTGAGGACTAGGCGGAGGAGATTGACTCCAGCGACGAGGGCGAGGAGGAGGAGGAGGAGGAAGACAGCGAGGATGCTGAGCCGGATGTTGGAGCGGCCGGCCAGCCTCAACTTGACCGTGCCTCCAGCAACAAGGCATGCGCGAACGCTCCTCCTGCCGCCGGCGACGACCAGGCCGAGACTCGCCAGTCGGCCACTCCTCCAGCCGACACCATGATACGTCTCCAACGTTTCTATAATTTTTTATTGCTCCATGCTACTTTTATCTACTGTTTTAGGCAATATTGGGCTTTATTATCCACTTTTATATTATTTTTGGGACTAACCTATTAACCGGAGGCCCAGCCTAGATTTGCTGTTTTATGCCTATTTCAGTGTTTCATGGAAAAGGAATATCAGACGGAGTCAAAACGGAACGAAATCAACTGGAGAAGTTAATTTTGGAAGGAAACCAACCTGATGGACTTGGAGTGCATGCCAGGGGAGTCCCGGGCTGCCAACGAGGGTGGAGGGCGCGCCCTCCCCCCTGGGAGCGCCCCTACCTCGTGAGCCACCCGGAGGTCCACTGACGTACCCCCTGCATCCATATATACCTACGTACCCTAAAACTTCCAGAACAGAAGATAGAGAAGATAGATCGGGAGTTCCGCCGCCGCAAAGCCTCTGTAGCCACCAAAAACCAATCGGGACCCTGTTCCGGCACCCTACCGGAGGGGGATCCCATCACCGGAGGCCATCTTCATCATCCCGGCGCTATCCATGATGAGGAGGGAGTAGTTCACCCTCGGGGCTGAGGGTATGTACCAGTAGCTATGTGTTTGATCTCTCTCTCTCTCGTGTTCTCTCTCGTGTTCCAATCTATGGCACGATCTTGATGTATCCCGAGCTTTGCTATTGTAGTTGGATCTTATGATGTTTCTCCCCCTCTACTCTCTTGTGATGAATTGAGTTTCCCCTTTGAAGTTATCTTATCGGATTGAGTCTTTTATGAACACTTGATGTATGTCTTGGTGATCAACTTGCGGTTTTCGTGACATTGGGAACCTATGCATAGGGGTTGGCACACGTTCTTAATTCTCTGGTAGAAACTTTGAGGCACTCTTTGAAGTACTTTTATGTTGGTTGGATGAATCTGAGATTGTGTGATGCATATCGTATAATCATGCCCACGGATACTTGAGGTGACAATGGAGTATCTAGGTGACATTAGGGTTTTGGTTGATTTGTATCTTAAGGTGTTATTCTAGTACGAACTCTTTTATAGATCGATTTGAAAGAATAGCTTTGTGGTGGTTTCGTACCCGACCATAATCTCTACGTTTGTTCTCCGCTATTAGTGGCTTTGGAGTGACTCTTTGTTGCATGTTGAGGGCTTGTTATATGATCTATCTATGTTATTATTGTTGAGAGAACTTGCACTAGTGAAAGTATGAACCCTAGGCCTTGTTTCCTATCATTGCAATACCATTTACGCTCACTTTTACCACTTGTTACCTTGCTGTTTTTATTATTTCAGATTACAAAAACCTATATCTACTATCTATTTTGCACTTGTATCTTCATCTCTTCGCCGAACTAGTGCACCTATACAGTTTACCATTGTATTGGGTGTGTTGGGGACACAAGAGACTTTTTGTTATTTGGTTGCAGGGTTGTTTGAGAGAGACCATCTTCATCCTACGCCTCCTACGGATTGATAAACCTTAGGTCTTCCACTTGAGGGAAATTTGCTACTGTCCTACAAACCTGTGCATTTGCAGGCCCAACAACGTCTACAAGAAGAAGGTTGTGTAGTAGACATCAAGCTCTTTTCTGGCGCCGTTGCCGGGGAGGCTAGGTAAGTGAAGGTATATCTTTAGATCTTGCAATCGAATCTTTTTGTTTCTTGTTTTAGCACTAGTTTATTTTATAAAAGAAAACTACAAAAAAATGGAGTTGAGTTTGTCTCATACGCTTCACCTTTTTAATATCTTTCGTGAGTATGATGGAAAGGATAATTGTGCTCAAGTGCTAGAAGAAGAAATCTATAGAATGTTTTTATATGACGAGCATGATTGCAATGTTGTTAGTATGAATTCCTTGAATATCCATGATGCTAATGATATGCAAAGCCACAATCTTGGGGAAGCTATGTTTGATGGAGATAATATTTTTTGTCCCCCAAGCTTTGGTGAGCAAATTTACTATGATGAAAGCATGCCTCCTATTTATGATGATACGTATGCTATAAAGAAGAAGTTTTCTATGCTTGTAGATCATGAAAAGAATGCTTTAGGTGCTGGTTATATTGTTGAATTCATTCATGATGCTACTAAAAATTATTATGAGGGAGGAACATATGCTTGTAGGGATTGCAATAATATCAAGTTTCCTCTCTATGTGCTTAAATTCTTAAAGCTATGCTTGTTGTGCCATCCTATGCTAGTTGATTATTGTTCCCATAAGTTGTTTGCTCACAAAATCCCTATGCATAGGAAGTGGGTTAGGCTTAAATGTGCTAGTCATATGCTTCATGATGCTCCCGTTATGTTTCAATTCTTATCTTTTATGTGAGCATCATTGCCATCATCATGCCTAGCTAAAAATGCATTAAAGAAAAGCGCTTGTTGGGAGACAACCCAATATTTATCTTTACTGTTTTTGTGTGTCCACATGATTATGCTACTGTAGTAATCATGTTTTATAGCTTTTGTTTCAATAAAGTGCCAAGTAGAACCTTTGGGAAGATTTGGGTGAAGTTTATGTGATCTTGCTGTGAAAAATAGAAACTTTTGCACTCACGAGATTAGCTGCCATTTTTTACTGGAGAGTGCTTTAGGTTGATTATTTTTGCAGATGATTAATAGACAAATTTCTCAGGTCCAGCAATTTATTTCATAATTTTTGGGGTTCCAGAAGTATACGTTTGATACAGATTACTACAGACTGTTCTGTTTTTGACAGATTCTGTTTTCTATGTGTTGTTTGCTTATTTTAATGAATCTATGAGTAGCATCGGAGGGTATGAACCATAGATAAGTTGGAGTACAGTAGATATTACATCAATATGAATTTAGAATGAGTTCATTTCAGTACCTAAGTGGTGGTTTTATTTTCTTATACTAACGGAGCTTACGAGTTTTGTTTTGAGTTTTGTGTGGTTGAAGTTTTCAAGTTTGGGGTAAAGATTCGATGGACTATGGAATAAGGAGTGGAAAGAGCCTAAGCTTGGGGATTCCAAAGGCACCCCAAGGCAATATTCAAGGATGTCCAAGAGCCTAAGATGGGGGATGCCCCCGGAAGGCATCCCCTCTTTCGTCTTCGTTCATCGGTAACTTTACTTGGAGCTATATTTTTATTCACCACATGATATGTGTTTTGCTCGGAGCGTCATTTTAATTTTGTTAATTTTTGCTTTCTGTGAGTTAGAATAATATTTTGCATCTTTAGTTTCAATAAAAAAGTCAAGGATAGCCTTTGTCATGCTTATTTTGCTAGTTTGCATGTTGCTGTTTGAAAACAGAAAGTTTACAGCTGTTGCAAAAATTCCCTATAAAAGTCAGAGCATGGTCTAACGTTGAATCTTTTTGCATATTGAGATATGATAAATTTATTACAGTGGGAATTTTAGTTCATAATTTTTGGAGTCAGGGAAGTATTGATACTCTTGCGTTCTTTACAGACTGTACTGTTTTGGCAGATTGCTGTTATGGTTGCATTGCTTGCATGTGTTTGCTTGTTTAATGATTCTATTTGAGGATAGGAGTATTAAATATACATAGGCATTTAGTATTCAATGTTGAATAATAATTTTAGTGATTTTTTACAGTAGAGAATGATAAGGTTTTGCATTGGTTTATACTAACCTATCTCACGAGTTCTTGTTGAGCTTGTTGTGAATGAAGCTTTTGATAAAAAGAGAAACCATGATATGAGATGAATTAAGGAGACACAAAAGTTCAAGCTTGGGGATGCCCAAGTCACCCCAAGATAATATTTCAAGAAGTCTCAAGCATCTAAGCTTGGGGATGCCCCGGTAGGCATCCCACCTTTCTTCTTCAGCAACTATCGGTTAGTATCGGTTGAGCCTAAGTTTTTGCTTCTTCACATGAGTTGTGCTATCCTTGCATTGTAGTTTTCTTTAGCTTTGCTTTCTGTTTGAATGAATTATCAAGATCTTAATCCTTTATCGAGAGAGAGCCATACATGAATTGGAATTTGCTAGAATACTCTATGTGCTTCACTTATATCTTTTGAGCTTGATAATTTTTGCTCTAGTGCTTCACTTAGATGTTTTAGAGCACGATGGTGGATTTGTTTTAAAGAAACTATTGATCTCTCATGCTTCACTTAGATTATTTTGAGAGTCTTTAATAGCATGGTAGTTTGCTTAATGTTAATATACTTGGTATTCAAGATATGTGAAACTTTCTTTTGAGTGAATTGAATACTAAGATAAGTTTGATGCTTGATAATTGTTTTGAGATATGGAGGTGATAATATCATAGTCGTGCTAGTTGGGTGATTGTGAATTTGAGAAATGCTTGTGTTGAAGTTTGTAAGTCCCGTAGCATGCACGTATGGTTAAAGTTGTGTAACAAATTTGAAACATGAAGTGTACCTGGCTTGTGCATCCTTATGAGTGGCGGTCGGGGACGAGCGATGGTCTTTTCCTACCAATCTATCCCCCTAGGAGCATGCGCGTAGTACTTGGTTTTTGATGACTTCTAAATTTTTGCAATAAGTTTATGAGTTCTTTTGACTAATATTGAGTCCATGGATTATACGCACTCTCAACTTTCCGCCTTTGCTAGCCTCTTCGGTACCGTGCATTGCCCTTTCTCACCTTGAGAGTTGGTGCAAACTTCGCCGGTGCATCCAAACCCCGTGATATGATACGCTCTATCACACATAAACCTCCTTATATCTTCCTCAAAATAGCCACCATACCTACCTATTATGGCATTTCCATAGCCATTCCGAGATATATTGCCATGCAACTTCCACCATCATCATCATGACATACATTACTTTTGTCATATTGCCATTGCATGATCATGTAGTTGACACCATATTTGTGGCAAAGCCACCATGCATTATCTTTCATACATGTCACTCTTGATTCATTGCACCATCCCGGTACACCGCCGGAGGCATTCATATAGAGTCATATCTTGTTCTAAGTTTCGAGTTGTAATCCTTGTGTTGTAATCAATAGAAGTGTGATGATCATCATTGTTAGAGCATTGCCCAAAAAAAGGCCAAAAAAAGGGAAGGCCCCAAAAAAAGAAAGGCCAAAAAAAAAAAAAGGCCCAATAAAAAAAAGGGGCAATGCTACTATCTCTTTTTCCACACTTGTGCTTCAAAGTAGCACCTTGTTCTTCATGTAGTGAGTCTCATATATTGTGCTTCAAAGTAGCACCATGTTCCTCATGTAGTGAGTCTCATGTGTTATCACTTTCATATACTAGTGGGAATTTTTCATTATAGAACTTGGCCTGTATATTCCTACGATGGGCTTCCTCAAAATGCCCTAGGTCTTCGTGAGCAAGCAAGTTGGATGCACACCCACTAGTTTTCTTTTGTTGAGCATTCATAGCTCTAGTGCATCCGTTGCATGGCAATCCCTACTCCTCATGTTGACATCAATTGATGGGCATCTCCATAGCCCGTTGATTAGCCTCGTCAACGTGAGACTTTCTCCTTTTTTGTCCTCTCCACATAATCCCCATCATCATATTCTATTCCACCCATAGTGCTATATCCATGGCTCATGCTCATGTATTGCGTGAAGGTTGAAAAAGTTTAAGATTATTTAAGTATGAAACAATTGCTTGGCTTGTCATCGGGGGTATAGAAGTTGGGAACATCTTTGTGTGACGAAAATGAAGCATAGCCTAACTATATGATTTTGTAGGGATGAACTTTCTTTTGCCATGTTATTTTGAGAAGACATGATTGCTTTGATTAGTATGCTTGAAGTATTATTATTTTTGTGTCAATATGAACTTTTGTCTTGAATCTTTCGGATCTGAATATTCATATCACAATTAAGAAGATTTACATTGAAATTATGCCAAAGTATCACTCCGCATCAAAAATTCTTTTTTATCATTTACCTACTCAAGGACGAGCAGGAATTAAGCTTGGGGATGCTTGATACGTCTCCAACGTATCTATAATTTTTGATTGCTCCATGCTACTTTTATATACTGTTTTAGGCAATATTGGGCTTTATTATCCACTTTTATATTATTTTTGGGACTAACCTATTAACCGGAGGCCCAGCCTAGATTTGTTGTTTTATGCCTATTTCAGTGTTTTGAGGAAAAGGAATATCAGACGGAGTCAAAACGGAATGAAATCAACTGGAGAAGTTAATTTTGGAAGGAAACCAACCTGATGGGCTTGGAGTGCACGCCAGGGGAGTATCGGGCTGCCCACGAGGGTGGAGGGCGCACCCTCTCCCCATGGGCGCGCCCCCTACCTCGTGAGCCACCCGAAGGTCCATCGACGTACCCCCTGCACCCATATATACCTACGTACCCTAAAACTTCCAGAACAGAAGATAGATCGGGAGTTCCGCCGCCGCAAGCCTCTGTAGCCACCAAAAACCAATCGGGACCCTGTTCCGGCACCCTGCCGGAGGGGGATCCCATCACCGGAGGCCATCTTCATCATCCCGGCGCTATCCATGATGAGGAGGGAGTAGTTCACCCTCGGGGCTGAGGGTATGTACCAGTAGCTATGTGTTTGATCTCTCTCTCTCTCTCTCTCTCTCTCTCTCTCGTGTTCTCTCTCGTGTTCCAATCTATGGCACGATCTTGATGTATCCCGAGCTTTGCTATTGTAGTTGGATCTTATGATGTTTCTCCCCCTCTACTCTCTTGTGATGAATTGCGTTTCCCCTTTGAAGTTATCTTATCGGATTGAGTCTTTTATGAACACTTGATGTATGTCTTGGTGATCAACTTGCGGTTTTCGTGACATTAGAAACCTATGCATAGGGGTTGGCACACGTTCTTAATTCTCTGGTAGAAACTTTGGGGCACTCTTTGAAGTACTTTTATGTTGGTTGGATGAATCTGAGATTGTGTGATGCATATCGTATAATCATGCCCACGGATACTTGAGGTGACAATGGAGTATCTAGGTGACATTAGGGTTTTGGTTGATTTGTATCTTAAGGTGTTATTCTAGTACAAACTCTTTTACAGATCGATCCGAAAGAATAGCTTTGTGGTGGTTTCGTACCCGACCATAATCTCTACGTTTGTTCTCCGCTATTAGTGGCTTTGGAGTGACTCTTTGTTGCATGTTGAGGGCTTGTTATATGATCTATCTATGTTATTATTGTTGAGAGAACTTGCACTAGTGAATGTATGAACCCTAGGCCTTGTTTCCTATCATTGCAATACCATTTACGCTCACTTTTACCACTTGTTACCTTGCTGTTTTTATTATTTCAGATTACAAAAACCTATATCTACTATCTATTTTGCACTTGTATCTTCATCTCTTCGCCGAACTAGTGCACCTATAAAATTTACCATTGTATTGGGTGTGTTGGGGACATAAGAGACTTTTTGTTATTTGGTTGCAGGATTGTTTGAGAGAGACCATCTTCATCCTACGCCTCCTACGGATTGATAAACCTTAGGTCATCCACTTGAGGAAAATTTGCTACTGTCCTACAAACCTGTGCATTTGCAGGCCCAACAACGTCTACAAGAAGAAGGTTGTGTAGTAGACATCACACCACCGTCTCTATCGTTCTCCCTGAAGCTCCAGGCGCTCCCTTGGCTTGATTTATCATTTACTTCCCTGCTAGTTGCTCTTTGGACAAACTTGTTATTTTGCGCAATTCCACCCACTGGGGGTGTATTCAAACTTTGTTGAATGCCGGCCTTTAGAAGGCTCTTTGATGTAAATATTATTATGCATGTGTTTGGCTTTCCTTCCGACTTGCTTTTTATCTTTCAGCTTTCTTCCTTTGCCGCCTTCCCTTGGTTGCCGCCTTCCTATCCGGATAGCTGCTCTGCAGTCTGTGGCCGGGTAAGGAGTTCGGCCGTCTAGGAAGGCAAAGGTTCAAGATTTCTTAGATTTCGGCAGAGTAGGAAAGGAAGCCGGCTAGCCGACTGCTTCGACAGTCGGTTGGCGATGGGGGAAGCCGGCTTGTGTTATGTAAGTTCGTTAGTCCTTAGCCATTTTTCATGTGGGCATCCTTTCTGCCTTTAGCTCTTGCTAGTCGAGCAGCTGATTCTTCGAGCTGCGACTCTCGCAAGAGAGGGCTTGGGTGCCGGCACATTACTTGTCTGACTGCAGGTAGAACTTGGACATAACTCAAGGCGGCAAGTCCCCGGGCCGACCTAGTCGAACCCGGTGCCGGACGGAGAAAGTAAGTGCAGTAGGGTAATCATGGGAGTGATACCCATCATACATAGATAAAGTAGGGCAGTCCCCGAGAACTCCTCGGGGGCCCGTTGTCTCATACTTAATACAAAGGATAGCGTGATACATACTGCATTTCAACTGTAAAATCTTCGAAGAAGATTGGCGTTCCACGGGCGCTCCGACTCCTTGCCGGAGTCGTCTCTCTTGCGTGCCTTCAGCTTCTGTGCGTCGATTAGGTAATAGGAGTCGTTTCCCAAAGCCCGGCTGATGACGAAGGGGCCTTCCCAAGGGACCGAGAGCTTGTGCTGGCCGGCTGTTCGCTGGACTAGTCGGAGCACAAGGTCTCCCTCTTGGAAGGTTCTTGGCTTCATTCTCCGACTGTGGTACCGGCGTAGTCCTTGCTGGTAGATGGCGGACCGACTGAGGGCTAACAGCCGGCTTTCTTCCAGCAAGTCAACGCCGTCTTCTCTAGCTTCCTTGGCCTCCGCTTCCGTGTACATGGTGACGCGAGGTGAGTCGAACTCAATGTCAGTTGGGATGACAGCCTCAGCACCATATACAAGGAAGAAGGGAGTGAAGCCGGTCGATTTGTTCGGAGTAGTGCGCAGGCTCCAAAGGACGGCTGACAGCTCGTCGAGCCAGCAGCCAGCCGAACGCTCCAGCGGCACGACCAGTCGAGGCTTGATGCCGGAGAGAACGAGGCCGTTTGCTCGCTCGACTTGGCCATTTGACTGCGGGTGGGCAACAGACGCTAAGTCTAGTCGGATGTCGTGTGTCGCGCAGAAACGTGCCAATGCTCCCTTGGCGAAATTTGTGCCGTTGTCGATGATGATGCTGTGTGGGACGCCGTACCGGGTTGTAATGTCGGTAATGAATGTCACGGCAGTCGGGCAACTTAGCTTCTTGATCGGCTTTGCTCCGATCCACTTGGTGAATTTGTCTACGGCGACAAGCAGATGTGTCATGCCGCCGCGCGCCGTCTTGAATGGTTCGACCATGTCCAGTCCCCAGACGGCAAAGGGCCAAGTGATGGGGATGGTCTTGAGTACAGATGCTGGTAGGTGTTGCTTGGAGCCGAAGACTTGGCACCCTTTGCAGTGTTTGACTAGTTCCTTGGCATCCTCCAATGCAGTCGGCCAGAAAAATCCATGGCGGAAGGCCTTGGCGAAGAGCGCTCTGGAGGCGGCATGGTGGCCGCATTCACCTTGGTGGATGTCTTCGAGGATTGCTATGCCCCTCTCTTGTTCGACGCAGCGCTGGAAGACTCTGATAGCGCTGCACCTAACTAGCTCTCGATTCATTATTGTGTAGGCTCCGGCTCGGCGTTGGACTTGTTTGGCCGAGATCTCATATCAGTCGGTAGTTCTCCATTCACCAGAAACCGGAGGATGGGCTGAGCCCATGATGGAGCTGTGATTTCTTCTACTGCCAATACAACTACTGCAACCAGGGTGGGCGGGCTGGGTTGTGAGGAGTTGGGGTCGGCCTCCGCCTGCTGTGCCACTGCAGTCCCCGGGCCGGGTTCGGCTACGGCAGTCCCCAGGCCGGGTTCGACTATGGAAGTCCCCGAGCCGGCTGCCGAAGTCCCCGGGCCGCCTGCCTGGTCCCCGAAGTCGGATCCAACTGCGTCGGGGTCAGGCGACACGAAGATGGAACTGGATTCCGGAGACGGCTTGACAGATGGCTTGAGGAGGCGTTGGAGGGCGACGTCGGTTGGTATAGCTTGTCGGGTGGAACCTATCCGTGCCAGGGCATCTGCTTGCTCATTATCGGCTCGTGGCACGTGAAGGAACTCGCACCCCTCAAAATATCTGCTGAGCTGCTGGACAAGGAAACGGTAGCTCGCCATGTTTGCGTCCTTGGCATCCCAGTCACTGGATGATTGCTGCACCACTAAGTCTGAGTCGCCATAACACAGGATCCGGCGGATGCCGAGTTCCTTGGCTAGCCGGAGCCCGTGTATGAGCGCCTCATACTCGGCCACATTGTTGGAGGCGGCAAAGTGGATTTGCAATGTATATCTGAGTTTGTCGCCTTTGGGAGAGGTGAGGACAATGCCGGCTCCCAAGCCGGTGCGCATCTTGGATTCGTCAAAATGCATCCGCCAATGAGTGGAGTCCGGAGCCGGCGGCAGGTACTGGGTCTCGGCCCAGTCGATGAGGAAGTCGGCCAATGCTTGGGACTTGATGGAGATGCGGGGCTGGTAGTAGATCGTGTATGGAGCCAGCGCAATGGCCCATTTCGCCACTCAGCTGAATGCATCCCGGCTGCCTATGATCTCGGCGAGCAGGGCAGTGCATACGACCGTGATGGGATGCTCTTGAAAATAGGGCTTGAGTTTCTTGGAGGTGAAGTACACACCATAGCACATTTTCTGATAGTGCGGGTAGTTTTGCTTGGAGGTGGACAATACTTCGCTCAAATAATATACCGGCCTCTGGACTAGCTGAGCTCGGCCTTCTTCTGGGCGCTGGACCACGATGACTGTGCTGACCACCCGGCTGGTGGCGGCGATGTAGAGGAGCATGGGCTCCTTCTCAGTTGGGGCCGCCAAGACAGGCGGCGTGGACAACATCTTCTTCAACTCGTGGAGAGCTTGATCCGCCTGGTCATTCCATTCAAAGTGAGCTGACTTCTTCATAAGTCGGTAGAGGGGGAGAGCTTTCTCTCCGAGCTGGCTCATGAAACGGTTCAAAGATGCCAGGCATCCAGTGAACTTTTGGACGTCTCGCAGCTTGGTAGGGACCTTCATTCTCTCTATGGCCTTGATCTTCACTGGGTTGCACTCAATGCCGCGTTCGGAGACCAGAAAACCCAGAAGTTGGCCGGCTGGTACCCCGAACACACATTTCTTCGGGTTGAGCTTGATCTGAAACCGGCGCAAGTTCTCAAAGGTTTCCTTGAGGTCTTCCAGTAGGTTGCCGCATTTTTCCGTCTTCACCACAACATCATCTACGTAGACGTGGGCATTTCTGCCGAGTTGCTTGAGGAGGCATTTCTGCATGCAACGCTGGAAAGTGGCACCAGCACTTCTCAGGCCGAATGTCATAGTCAGGTAGCAAAAAGCTCCGAATGGGGTGATGAAGGCGGTCTTCAAGCGATCAGCCGGGTTCAACTTTATCTGGTGGTAGCCGAAATAAGCATCCAAAAAACTCAACAGCTCGCATCCGGCTGTGGAGTCTATCACTTGGTCAATCCTTGGCAGGGCGAATGGATCTTTGGGGCAGGCTTTGTTGAGGCTGGTGTAATCGATACACATGCGCCACTACTTGTTCTTCTTCAGCACGAGGACCGGGTTGGCAAGCCATTCCGGAAAGAACACTTCCACAATGAAGTCGGCTGCCAGAAGCCGGGCTATCTCTTCTCCGACTACTCTTCTCTTCTCTTCTGACAGGCGGCGCAAGGGCTGCCTGACCGGCTTTGCGTCAGATCGGACATGTAGTTTGTGCTCGGTGAAATCCGTCGGGACACCCGACATGTCTTTGGGAGACCATGCAAAGACGTCCCGATTCTCACGGAGGAAATCGACGAGCTCGCCTTCCTATTTGCTGTCAAGGCCTGTGCCTATGACAGCGTGCCTTTTTGGGTGCTCCGGGTCCAAGGGTATCTTCTTTGTCTCTTTAGCCGGCTGGAAAGAACCTTGAGCTTCACATTCTTTGGGGTCAGGAGACAAAGCCGGCTGCTTGCCAGCCAGGGCCACAACTCGATCTAGCATTTTCTTGTCTTCAGCGATCACGAGGGACTCAGCCAGGCGACTGCTAGCCGCTGCACACTCAGAGGACTTCTTGTAGTCTCCGGCTATGGTGATAATGCCCTTGGAACTCGGCATCTTCATCTTGAGGTAGGCATAGTGGGGCACAGCCATAAACTTGGCCAACGCTGGTCGGCCAAGCAGTGCGTGGTACGGGCTCTCCAGATCCACTACCTCGAACCATATTGCCTCTCGGCGGAAATGATCCTTGTCTCCAAAGAGGACATCCATCTTGATCTTGCCGATTGGTGAGCAGGACAGACCGGGTACGATGCCTATGGAACACGATCGGGCTAGGCATGAGTTGCTTCGGCTTGATGTTGAGCTTCTCCATGGTATCTCAATACAGAATGTTGATACTGCTCCCGCTGTCTATCAGTACGCGAGAGAAATGAGCGGCGCGCCTCTCCGTCGCCAGGGTAGCATCCAGAACAAGGGCGTAGGAACCGAGGGAGGGCATTACTTCTCGGTGGTCGTCCCGGCTCCGGCTGATGGGTTTCTCCGACCAATGAATAAACTCTGGGTTACTGGAGGCGACCGCGTTGACTTCTTGGTGTTGTCGGCGCCGGCTCCACCGATCATCCAGTTGGCTTGTGAAGACGACGTAGGAGGCATGCTCGTCAGGGAACTCGTCGTGGACGGCTCCGACTGCAGGCCGAGCGGCCGGCTGCTGGGGGGCAGGAGGCGGCTGGCCCGCAGGCAGAGGCGGCAAAAGCCCTTCGCCCTTGGTGATTCGGGTGAGCCAATGGCACTTCCGGGTCGTATGGTTGGACGGCTTCGCGCCGCTGTGGAACTTGCAGGGGGCGTCAAGGGTTTGTTCGTAGGAGAAAGCCGGCTACCAAGCCGCCCTGCCGCCCTTCGGTTTCTTGGGAGCCGGCCATCCCTCAGGTTGCTCTTCTTCGACCGTTGCCACCTGCCGACTAGTGGAAGGCGGCATCGGGGCCTTGCGCTTGTTGTCGTTCTGGTATGGGCGCCGGGTGGACTCTCCAGCCGGCGTCTTGGGAGCCGGTGCAAGCACTTTCCCAGAGGCGTCGACTCGGAGCTCGGTCTTCATGGAGGAGTCGGCCGTGGCGTATTTGTCCGCAATGATCAACAACTCATCAAGGGTAGTCGGCTCATCGCAGAGGAGGCGGTGCTTGAGGAGGGTGCCCTCTCGGCACCCGGCCGTGAAGTACTCGATCGCCTGAACCTCGTGCACCCCTTCGCAGGAGTTTCGGAGCTCGGCCCAACGCGTGAGGTAGTCACGAGTCGACTCATCGGGTCCTTGTACACACAAGGAGAGCTGTCGGGGCTTGGGTGCCTACTTGTAGGTGCTGGTGAAGTTGCGGATGAAGGCTTCCGTGAAGTCGAGCCAGCTGTTGATGCTGTAGGGCTTGAGACTGTTGAGCCAGGTGCGTGTCGTGCCTTGGAGCATCAAGGGGACATACTTCACGGCAACGCGCCGGTTGCCGTTTGCTATGCGAACCGCGGTGGAGTAGTCGATCAACCAGTCCTCCGGCTTCACAGAGCCGTTATACTTGGGCGTGTCTCTTGGGAGTGAGAACCCTTTGGGAAAGGGCTCGTCGCGGATGCGGGGGCTTAAACAAGGCGGGCCAACATCATCTTCTTCTTCTAGGGCCAGGGATCGTGCAAGGCGGTCGATCCGATGGCGGGCATCGTTCTCGCCGACTCCTTCGCGGCGACCGAGTCGGCCACTGAGAGTCGGATGCTCGATAGGCGGCGGGGTGGGGTATCTCTCCCCGCGAGGTGGATGAGGGGGCAAATCGCCTCGTCTCTCCACGCCTCGGGGACGGCCTTCCGCGTCGCGCTCGATGGTGATTCATGTCCGGCTGCGGCTAGCAACCGGCTCCTTCTCTTGTCTCGTACGGGCACCGCCCGCAGTCGGCGTACGCGACGTCGCGCCGTGTTCTCGGCGAAGGGGGCTTTCAGCTCGGGCGCCGGCTTCGTGGCGCGCTGCAGCCGCGTCGATCAGTTGTTGGATGCGTCTAGTCATGTAGGGGAGCTCGTCGGCCCCCAGTCCATTGAGCTCGTCAACGATCGACTGGGCGGCGCGTAGATTCTCGAGGGGCGTGGTGTAGACCGGGCGGTCCGCACCCAGCATGCTGGCGATGGCCGCGCCTCGTTTCTTGACGGCGCCGACTCAGCTTGGCCCTTCTGGGGGCGTGCCGAAGGCGGCGCGGTCGACTTCGCGCTGGTGGGCTTCCGTGAGGCGTCTCATGGTGTTTATCTTCTGGCCCTCCGCGACGAGGGCAAGGCGGCGAGCCTCCAGCGCCTCGGCGTCGGCATCGGCTGGAATGGGGACAGACAAGTCCTGCAGCACCGCTTACAGGGCGTCGTAGGTGTTTTCGCCGGAGGCGGCTCTGTGGCTGATGACTAGCACCTCAGTGACGGTGCTGCCGCCACTGTCAGCTCGCGGGAGGGGATCGTCGAAGACGATCACGTCGGAGGGGCAGGCGTCAAGCGATGCCATGTCGGGGTCGACAAGCATCGGGGCGGTGGAACCGACCGACTCCAAGTCCGCGGTAGGCTCGCCGGAGACGTGGAGTTGGTCGAGGAGGCTGACAAGGCGGCTCTCGAGGCAGCCGGTGCCCACGTCGGATGCGGGCTCGTCGGAGATGCAAACCTCGCCAAGGAGGTCAGCGAGGCAGCTTGCTGCGCAGACGTCGTCGACACTTTGCAGCACGTCGGGGCAAGCGCCGTCGGGCGTGCCAGGCTGGCTACGCTCGCTGGGGAAGAAAAGAGTTCCCGTCCAGAGCAGGTCCCCGGACGACGGTGCACCTGGGCCCACGGTGGGCGCCAAATGTCGGGTGGTAGGTGCGACATATGGCAACAGATGGCTTATCATTGTGGGAGCCAGTAAGACATCGCCGGTGCCTGGAAACGGAATGAGGCGAAGACATACACGCCGGCGAATCTTACCCAGCTTCGGGGCTCTCCGTGGAGATAACACCCCTACTACTGCTCTGCGGGGTCTCCGCATGATCACTAGATCAACAAGTAGCTACAAGACGCTCCTTGAGCTGTTCGGTGGCAGGAGGAAGAGGGGCAAGGCTAGCTCTCTCCTCTCCCGATGGCGGTGTCTAAAACTCTCTGTGTTCAACCCTTTGCATGGGTGTCCCGGGGGGTTTATATAGGCCTACCCCCGGGGGTACAATGGTAATCCGGCCGGGCGCGGGCCCGGGCTGTCAGTGTCTACAACCGTCGTCTTCTCCGCCGGCTTCTGGGGCCCGCCGACTGGTGGGTCCCGTCGGGGGCTGGTTACTGTGGCCTCGCCTCTGATGACGAGGGTTCTGTCGAGGTAAGCATGGCTACAGTGCTGCCGCCTTGCGGGCTCCTGCTGTAGCCATACCGCGTCTCATCCGCTTAATGGTGCTCGCGCCCCGAGGGGAGCAAGCCGGCTACTGGAGGCCGACCCGGTCTTGGGCCGGCTGGGGGAGGCCAGGCCCCCTTCGGATGTCTCTCTGACCGAAGGGGCCCGCCGCCCGCGGGCCGTACTGGCATCCCGTCGTGGATGGCGTCATGATTCTCGTGGCAACAGTGCCACGCCGGACGGGGCATGGCCGCCCCGTACGGCGTACTGCGGCCATGTATCTTCCGGGATTCGGGGGTGGCAGGGTTTGCTGTAGCCACGCCCCGTCCCCTCACCGTTATGGGTGATGGTCTTTAGAATGCGGCGTTCGGCCGCCTGCTTCTCGGAGTCGGCCCTTCGCGGGCCGCCTTCTGGGAGTCGGTCCTTCATGGGCTGTTTTCTTGGAGGCGACCCGATCGTGGCACCCTCCAAAGGTTGTTTTATAGCCGGGCCGCCTTCCGCCCGCCGGCTTAGGCTATAGCCGGCCGGAGGAAGGCGGCCCCACATCTTAGGCGTTTCGAGGTCCGATCGGCCCGTTGTTTTTTCTGATGATCAAAGGGAGCCGGCTAGGCTATCCGTGGTCATTTACTCCGACACTCGGGCCGGGTCGGGCCTAGCCAAGCCCAACGCAAAAAACCCAGGCCCGGGCCTGGCCTGGCCCGCCATCGGGCCTGTTTTCTAGGCCCGAGCCCGGCCCAAACATGTAAAAGCCCGTCGGGCTTCGGGCCGGCCCGGCCCGACCTTCAAGAAAATGTAAAAATGACGGGCCTGGCCTTTGGGTTCAAAATCTAGACCCGAGCCCGGCCCGGGGGCAGCGTCGGGCCGGGCCGGGCTTTCCATGGCCAGGTATACCCGGAGTCCGGACCAGAAATAATATCCCGTGTTGACCGGACTGGGCAGAGCCGCGGAGGCTCGTCGCTCGTTTCCCGGCCCAGGACGCGTACGAGCGGAGGTGGCCGCCGCCTCTTCCGCACGATCCTGTCCCCACCCTCTCTTATCCCCTTCACCCTCCGGACCAAGAGCGCCCACCCTCCCGCTTCTCCCCGACCGTACGGCCGCACCTGACCGCGCTCCCTGCCCCGCAATGCATACCGGAAGCATACCACACTAGCCGGCAGTATCACCTCCATCAGCACCAAGAGCTAGCTAGCCAGCCAGGGAACACAAGGCGCATTCGCCGCTTAGCTAGGGATGTCGTCGTGCCTCGCGCCGCAGTTCAAGTGGCCCCCTTCCACCCGCGCGGCGGTGCCGAGGGAGCCCGGCGCCGGCGGCTGCGCGGCAGGCGGAAGCTGCCGGCCAGGGAGGGTCCAGTGCGCGCTGTCCTCCGCAGCCGTCGTCGAGGCGGAGCGCATGGAGTCCTTAGCCGCAGGAGCGAGGCGCCTGGCGTACGGCGGAGCCGTCGACGTCGGGCCTCCTCCCCCTTCGGATAGCACCAGCCTCCCGGTAATGTCCGCTCACGTGTTCGGCGCTCATGCTCCGGCGGCCGCGATAACTGAACTGTATTATACAGTATAAGATTGGTTTGGAGTGGGCTATGCTGAAATATGTTTGTCCTCGTCTCTTTCTTGCATTGTATATTGGAACCAGGGGGGCTTCGGGGAGGCGCTTCTCAACCAAGAGGCCGTGGTGACGGCCGCGGCCGCGGAGGCCGTGGCTTTAGCGCGAGCAGCCGCGGAGGTCGCCCGAGAAGTTGCCCGGATGGTGCAGACCGACCACCGTCCAGACGTCGGCGACAGCCATGACCTGGTGGAGGACAGCTACTTAACAAGAGAGGTCCTTCGCACCGAGGTGCGGCCGGGGTCTCGGTATGCCCAAGCCCGTTTGCTGGACGACGCGGGGTTTGTCAGCATCTTCAGCGACGAATCCGAGTCGGACGACGACGAGCAGGGCGCCCGGGGCGTGGCTGTCAAGTCGGCACGTCAGCCCGAGAGAAGAGCTCGGAGAGTGAGGGCGGCGATGAAGGCGGCTAAATCTTTCAGTGATCGGAGGCCCGTGACGGCCTCCTCGAGGAAGAGGGTCAAGGGTTGCCGGAATTCTCTGGGCTGCTTCTACAAGATGTCCGGACGGAAGCTTCTGACAGCGAAGCAAGAAGTTGAGCTATCAGAAGGCATTCAGGTAGCGAAGACTAACACAGTGCCAAGGACAAGTGTGATTTTTATCATGCTGTACAAACATACTCCCTCTGGTCATTTTTACTCCGCGTATTAGATTTATGTCAAATCAAATCGTGCAAACTTTGACCAAATTTATGTTAAAAAAATATCAACATATACAATATCGAATATATACACTATGAAACTACATTTCATAATGAATCTAATAATATTAATTTGGCATTGTGGATGTTGACATATTTTTCTATAAGTTTGGTCAGACTAGATATACTTTGACTTGAGACAAAACTTATATGCAGACTAAAAAGGATCGGAGGGGGTACCATATAATGCTGTCCTGTTGCTAGTGTCTGGCTAAGTTTATCATGAACTGACGCAGGATCTCCTGAAGTTGGAGGCTACCCAAAAGGAGGTTGCACACTACAACGGTGGTGAACCAACCTTCGGTCAGTGGGCAGCAGCAGTTGGCACTGATGAGAACACTTTGAGGAAACGTCTCAGCCATGGAATTTACTGCAAAAACATGATGGTCAAATCAAATGTGCGACTAGTAATCTCAATTGCCAAAGAGTTTGAAGGCCCTGGGACAGAGTTTTCTGATCTTATCCAGGTATCTTCTTGTACTTTTCGACGAAGCCCTTCATGGTTATAACTTATAACTCTTTGGAAATGAAATGTTTGACTCGCACTTCATTCCGTGTCCTATACAGGAAGGGATTCAGGGCCTTATAAGGGGCGCTGAAAAGTTTGATGCCTCAAAGGGTTTTAGGTTCTCTACGTATTCTCACTGGTGGATCAAGCAAGCTATACGCAAGTCGGTTCTAGAACAAACCCAAATAATTCGCTTGCCAGTACGTCCTCTTTCTCTTTGTAGGTTCACCACTTGCAACACTTTCACTCTTAATTTCTTGATGTTTATGTAAGCACATCTGGTAATTACTAGTGGTGGTGATGATATATCCCAGTATAACATCACGCGATAGTTAAGTGGTTTTCCATCTGTTTCATGATTCAGAAATTTTAGAGTATAGAACTATGGTGTAAGGTGATTCACAGTTATGACGCGCAGCCTAGTTGATCAAGTAGCACGAAATCTCATAACCAGTATAAACTTCGTATCCTCTGTGTTCATTAATGACTAGTAGTAACCAGGAATCAAACGAACAAAATGGATAATTATGAGAACAGACTAATGCTGCATCCGGATCTTTCTTTGTTAGCCAATGTGATTCCAAGGTCCTGGTATGAGCCCCTATATAATCCGATGGTGCTGTTTGATTTATAGGCGCACATGGCGGAAGCAAGTTCCCGAGTGAAAGAATGCCGACGACGACTCCGACGGCAGCTGAATAGGCTACCGACAAATGAAGAAATCGCATTGGACACCGGCATGACAGCCAGACGGGTGGAAGCAGCAATGTGCCTCCCAAGGTACAGCGTATCTCTCACTGGCAAAGTCGGGTGCACGGACGTGACATACCAGGTATGCTCACTTCGCTCTGCTCTATCTGAATAACATACACTTCAATCAACAATCGTGCTTGTGGCTACTGAACCTGAATCCCTGCATTTCACCTGGTGTACACCACCACCACAGGAGATCACGGCGGACAAGAGCACGGAGACGGCGGAGGAGACGCTGCACAGATTGTTCATGAAGAAAGACGTGGACAAGGCGCTGGACAGCCTGACCCCTCGGGAGAGGGAGGTGATCAGGTACAGGTTCGGGATGGATGACGGCAAAGCGAGGACCCTGCACGACATCGGGCAGCTGATGGGGGTGAGCAGGGAGAGGATCCGGCAGATCGAGATGGCCGCCTTCCGCAAGCTCAGGAGCAAGAAGAAGGTGACGTCGCTACAGCACTACCTGGAGCCGGCAGAGAGCTGGTAGCTATAGCTATAGCCGGCCGTGTTATGAGTACGTACTACGTCCTTAGCAACGCACGGCCTTTGCTTGCTGGCTGCCGAGTTAGGACTGGATTGCCTGCCGTATTTTTGAAGGATTAACGACAACATATACGATTCACTCTCGAGCCTCTTGTACTATAAATTGTGTAAATGAACGAAACAATCTTAGTAGTCCGTTTCACAAGATCGGCTTATGTGTATCTATGCTTTTGCCACGGATAAAAGTTGCATCAGTCACGTGCTTTTGTAGCGACGCATAAACTTTGCACTATTATTATTCTGGTGCAGTTAGCAAGCTAACTTCCCATTATCTTTTACTCAAAATGCATTGGAAAGTTTCCGTTGAACATGTGTTTCAGTATTTTTTAGAGAAAAGGGCGCAGGCCGAGCCCGGGAAAAGGCTCAAACCTTGCCTGGCTTTGAACATGTAATGTCAGTTTTTTTTTTTTTGCTAGGGTTTTGTAGTGATCTTCTTGATGGCAGCTCGGCCTGACTGCGGTGCAAACTGGTTATGAATGGGTACGGAAAAATTAGTCCGCCATAAAACTTGCTATAAAATGTTTAGAATGTCTCTATATATTATTGAGTTTGTATAGTCTTTAGTAAGTATCATTTGGAGTCAACTAGCGAGATGAGCTCACTTGAATGTTTAGGCATGTTCTTGTGAATGTCTGGATGCCTTCAAACATTTATCCAAGTCGAACAATGTTTTGTTCGTTCAACTGAAACAATTTATAAGAAGTTCAAACATGTGTTGCACTATGTATATATTCTTTAGGAGGAGACGTCATCAGACCTATAGGGTCTACATTCACAGATGCATCCAAAAGTTAGGAACAAACTTCTGGCCTCACTTCAAAGGTTGTATTGGTGCAACTAATGCAACACACATTCTGTAAG
>NC_041387.1:457347842-457367766 GCF_002162155.2 Triticum dicoccoides | reverse complement strand
CTTGCGGAAGTTCGAACCGAACCCAATAACAACAGCGGAATAAGTTCGGTAGAGTAAATGCAGATGAGAATATTAGAGCTAAGCAAATCTTCCGAAGGAAGATGCTATAATCGTCCGTGCATAGTAGGTCACAGGTTTGACAATCATGATAGTAATGTTGTATGCTAACAGATAGAGTAACATGAGATGGCAAACAGATATGGACTAAACGCTTGAAAGAGAGTGAGAAAGGAAAGACAACTATGTAAGATAGAAAAACGAGCAAGAAAACTTGGTAGTACCAGAGGAGAGCAAACTATTGTGAGATGTGACTAAGAGTATAACTCGATTGAATGACCAGGTAACACCACAGAACAATGAGATGCACATACAAACAAACGACTTTGGATACAACAAACTGAAAGATACTAAACAACATGTATGATACAGATGAACAACACATGACAGATATAGTAGATCATAGATATCTATCGATACAAAGCATCGAAAGTAAACTGCTAAAGAAAATGCAGTAGAGTAGAATGAACCGGTGGTGCTCGATGGCAACAGATGGATTGGGTAGACCAGTTCGCCCTTTGTGACAGCCTGACTTTTGGCCCTTTTCTTTTCTTTTTGCTTTATTTGATTTTTGCCCTGTTTTCTTTTTGGAGTGGTTCTGTGGCCTTGCCACCTGGGAGATCATCATTTCTTCTTCTCCCAAGTGGCTAGTCCTCCTCCAACTAATCCCAAGACCATGCCATTTCTAGCCCAACTTCATAATTATTTTTCTTGGGGAATATTCCTTTTCTATTAAAGGGATGACCTCATTTGCCCTAGGTTGTGAAGCAACCTATATTTCTGTCCCTCCAAAAATTTCCAAAAATTTCTCATAATTTCTTTGGGTTATATATTGCTCAAATATGCCCAAATCCTTCCTTGGCCAGTTCAAAAATATTCCTCCAATATTCATTCTTCCATTCTGTCCTGAATGGCATTTTGTGAAGGAAGTGCCATTTATCCTATCTTGTTTGCTCCCAAACTTTTTGAGCATTCTTTTATGTTCAAATCATTGCCTCATGCCAAAATTCAACTTTATTTGCCTAGTAAATCTTCCTTAGTGATTTTTCAAAGTTTCTGTCAAACTGAAGCCATTGTGAAGGAAGTACTAGTTAGGAGTATCCAAATGAGTTGAAATTTTGCATGCCCCTTCATGTGCTCATATCACTATCCTCCTGAAATTTTGAACTCTATCCCTTCATCTATGTGAGCACATAATCAAATTTTTGATTCTGTTAATATTTTCAGGTTGTGAAGCAAGTATAATTTATATTGCTTCATTAATTCTGAAAAATTACCAGATCATGCTCCTACCCATATAATATCTCTCCACCAAGTTTGAGACCATTTCATCAAGCTATTTACCCACCAATATCATTGCAAGTTTCTGGTCGGGGAGGATGTTTGTGAAACAAGTACCATTTTGGCAAGTCCATTTGGTGTGAAATTTTTACAGCATCTTCATATGTCCATATAACCCTGCCTTACCAAATTTGAGCCCAAGTTGCTTCTCTACGTGAGTGCATCATCCAAATCCATTTTGTGGACCAAATTTGCACTTACAAAGCAATTATGTTGTTTTGAGCTCCACTTCTCCTCAAATTTAGCAGGATTATAGTCCTTCCTTAGTTAATCACCCCAGACATCATCTTCCATGTTGGTCACCAATGCATAGCAAAGTCTGCTACAGCAAATGTCAGACGATCACTACCATTTAACAACAGTGCCCCAGATCAAGCCATAGCCTCATAAATGCTCCATATTGGAGGGACTATCAGCTAGACACAGTTTCCCCACCGCTCGGGACCTCTATTTGCATGTCGCGTGGCGACCGCGCAGCTGGCACACCTGTGCACGCGCTCTGCTCGCTGTGGTCGCGTCTAGGACGTCGCCTAGCTCCTACCCCTCTTCCTCTCGTCGTCTTCGCGCGCGTGAGCATGTCTGGTGTTTTCTCCTCCTCGTCGCCTTCACCCTAGACCCCTCTCCCCCTCCGTAAACCTCCTCATCGGCGCTCGTCGCCACGTGCCCACGGGCGATCTGTAGCTGGTCGTCGTCTTCCTCCTCTGGTCATTTCCTCCCCGTGTATCCTTGGCCTCCTCTGCCCCGTGAAGCTTGTCATCGTTGCCTCGTCGTGTTCCCGTGCCCTCCCCGTGATCGATGAGCTCGACATAGCCTCGTCCAGACGCGCACGGCGGCAACCGGGTCGGCCCCCTCTATCCTCGGCTATTTAAGCAGCCCCGGGCGCCCTCGACCTCACCAGCCTCTCCCTCCCCTTCCCAGGACCCCGCCCATCTACTTCCTCGAGCCCCGGATCTCCTCCTCTCCGCGGTTGGCCGCCATGGCCGCCGTCTCTGTCTACTTCGATTCCGGCAAGCCGAACCCTCTCCCTCCTCTCCACCACTAGAAAACCACCCAGCCACCGGAACATCCCCGCATCTCTCCGTTCGTCGCCGGATTCACCATGGCGCCGTCTTCAACTCCGGCGAAGCCTCGTCCGCCGCGGAGATGACCCCGTCCATTGCTCCCCGACGTGCATAAGGTTGAGGGACGGGTGCGCCTTGTCGTCCTGAACACTCCGGCGGTCCGAGCTCTACCGGAGGTGGCCCGAGTCGCCAGAATGAGCGCCGACGCCGGCTTCCCTCCTCTGCTCTGCGTGCGGTGTCGAGGGAAGAAGAAGGAGGCTGGAGGAAAGAGAATCCGCGGTGGGACCCGCCCGTCAGCGATACCGGAGCCCGGTCCCACCTTGCCATGCTGGATTAGTGGAAGCGTATTCCCAGGAATACTTTTTCCCTAATTGAAAGCGTAAAGCAGGGAGGCTGTGGGCAGAAATGCGCTTTCCTTTTCAAGGAAGCGTATTTCAGCAAATCCATTTTCTTTTTTTCCAGTCAGGGACTTGTTTGTGGATTTATTTTTACAAAAAGGTCCCTGACAGAAAAACAATCATATCTTTTTGCTCCCTACTCCAAATGAGGTGATTCCAAAGCCCATCTCTTCGTATCGTCAAGCCCGTTCTGATGGAATCATTCTCACCATATTTTAACATTCTGAAAATGACCACCCCTTCCGAGAGAGAACGTTTTCCTGTGATTCTTTTCACGAGCTTCTCGCACTTATTTCCGATGAATCCACCCACCCCAGGCAAGCCACACCCTCCATTTGCATGATTGCAATGCACTGACATGGTTTACTTGTTTAAACTTATTTAAAATATTGCATTAGCTACATGTGACTTGATCATGGCATTTCTTGGAGTCGTTTTTGATCTTGCTATTGCCATGGTGTTCTTTGGATTATTAGGGCTTATATTTTGCATGCAGTTGAGGGACGTCATGTTGCCATTGGATTATTAGTGGCTAGTATGATTATTTTCATGATAGTAGTTGGTATGTTGCTTTGGAGTATTATTTTCGAAGATGATACTTGCATATGGATCTTAGCTGGATAGCTCGTTCTTGCTATTGGATTAGTAGTTTTATCGTTCTTGGATTCAGCATGCTCTTAGTGTTTATGCTACCCTCGGAGTATTAGATTATGGCTATATTATTCATTGGAGTATTTATTGGATATTCACTGGTATGCGTTGGTGTTATACGAACGGTTTTTAACCCCTTTCCGTGACGACGTTTGGAGCCATCGCCAAGTGAGTGACTGCGATAGGGGGGTCCTTCCCACACGACCCAGAAACCGTTAGGGATATGCCCTCCTGACACAGATGCTCGGCAAAATGAGGTCGTGTGTGACTTGTGAGCTCTCAAATACGGTTATACGTATAGTAGTGCTAAAAAAATAAAATTATACAGGCGAAATCGTTTCCGTTCATAAGTACATCCCACATAGTCAATCCCCGCTAAACATTTCTGTTCGTATGTATATTCCACACAGTCCATCCAAGAAATACGTTTCCATTAGTATGTACACCCCATACAGTTAATCCAAGAAGTACCAAACGTTTGTGATGCACACAACATCACAAACAGTCTATAATTTCGAAGCATGTGTGATAAGGTGACTATTGCAAACATTTAATAAGAAAGAACTATGTGCGATGTTGTTGTTAATTGCACATGTTTTTTCGTGGCTGATTGTGTGTGCAGTGAGATTGATCGCACACGTTTTTTCCTGGCTGATTGTGTGTGCAGTGGAGATTGATTGCACACGGAGCGGATCCTAGAAACGTGTCTGATCTCCACGTCTATCACAGACGTTTTGCTTTTGCCAACCGTGTGCAGTGTAATCCCTGATTAATCCATAATTAATCCCTTATTAACCCCTAATTTAAAAACCATTTGTTTTGAATTTGATAGTAGGCAATCACTTATTTCATATCCAACCATGTTTATTACAAATATAGGTTCAACCATGAATGCATAATTCGATGCACATGTACATATACTGAAGAACTACAGAAGCACCAACTAAAGAATGATAACGACAGTTGTACTAAAGACTGTAAAGAGAGAGGCGAAAGAAATTCTGGTTGCTGGAGAAGCTGAAGCGGAATGCCCATATTGTGCCCTCCTCCATGCGTAATGCATGCATGACTCTAGGACAACCCCTTGTGATGGCTGCCCGTCCATCCTTCACTGTCTTCATTACGACTTCTCGATGCTCATTGTAGTCTGGATGAAATACTTTAACCTTCATTGTGTGTTCACCAATCATGTACTTTGCGAGGTAATCTTGAGTGAACTGCTTCAGGAACCACTGCAAACGAAAAAGATTCAGACATTGTTGTCTAACAACTCATTATGGACAGTAAAAAGAGAAAGCTGAAGAGTTTGTAGTTACCATCCTATAGCTTACTGTTATGTTGGATAGAGCATAAACAAATAATTTACTTGCCATCATTTGTATCTTTTTGCTAATAATCCTTATCAGTTTCCTCACTTGATGCTTGTTCATGAATATCTCATTGCCCCATACACAAAAAGGGTCGATGCGTGGATCCTTGCCAAGGGCATATGTACCTACAAGCAACAAGTCAATATTAGAAGCTAACAAGTGTCCAGGCCTAGATCTATATGTACTACATTATGGAACGACGGGGGAGTACAAGCCGAGGGATGAAGCTAACCTCGGCGGAAAATGGTGGCCACTCCCATTGTTGTCCTACATAAGTAGTGAAAAGGCATGATAAGTACAACAACCTTAACATCAAACAAAGGTAAACAATATCATCTCCAAATGATAGCTTGAATGTATTGGTTTCAACATGCTGTTAAAGCATATATATAATGGAAGGCAATGTTACCGACAGCAGGCTTAACAACCATCAAATATTGCAATTCAAACTGGTATTGTTGAAAATGAATAGAACATAGGTAATGCTTAAACATCACTGGATAAATGTGTAAACACTACTACATGATGCTGCTAACATGACACTACGATCAGAGACCCTTCGAACAAAACTGTGTGCGATGCAATAATCGCAAACGGTGGTGTAAAAAAACCCGTCAAAAAGGTGCAAAACGTTAGCGATGATGGATGCATCAAACACGGTTCAGATTTTGGTTCCGTGTGCGATGCAGGGCATATGGTTTAGTTCAATTAACTGTTTGCAATGAAGAGGAATAAAAGAAACGGGCAGCCAGATGAAGGTGTGTGCGATATACAGCATACGGTTCACTTGGATGAACTGTTTGTGATTAGGCAACACAAAAGAAACGGTCAGGCATATCAAGGTGTGTGCGATATACGGCATGCGTTCACTCGGATGAATTGTTTGTGTTGAGACAAGACAACAGAAACGGTTCAATATAACAAGATGTGTGTGATATGCGGCAAACGTGTCTGTAGTCAGAAATGTGTGCGAAGACCGATAATAACACAGACAATTGCTTCTAATAAGACATATGTGATATGCTCTGTCTACACAACATGTATTGGCCATTGAGGGACGAGCGGTCATCCAGATATGCCATAAGGAAGCGAAGAGGCATCCTATATCAGAAAGGACTAGCTGTTCCACCAGTAGCTCATCTAAGAGAACTCTCAAGTTAAGTGTGCTCAGGCTGGAGCAGCCATCAGATGGGTGACTGGATGGGAAGTTGTGTTGATGTTAAATTAACCGATAGGATGGGTCATTTCGGTCAAATGACCGAAATGACCCATTCGCTCAGCTAATTTAACCTCGAGGTCCTTGTTTTTCATTTTTATTTTACTTTTTAATATATGTTAAAGAAGGTCTACCGCATTACTTTTTTATAATGTGTATACGTGGCATACAGTTGATCCATCTGACCTTTTTGTGATGGAATAAGCCGTGTGTGTTGTGGGCAAACGCTTGCTAGTGTACAACTGTTTGCGATTGATGAATTCATCACCGACGGGTTCCCTAGTGTGGTCCGTGTTCATCTCATCATCATCTACTTCTTATGCTAGCTCGATGTTCCTTATATGCTAAGTTTCCATTAATTGATGGCGTTCTATGAACACGCCACCATTTCCCACCATTTCCTCACCTGTTTCCCGCCACCAAGCGATATTGCACATAAACCTAGGCGCGACGCGACGCACGGAGGCAACAAGCGCAGCCTGTAGCACATCCACCTTTTCCAAGCATGCCAATGCACCAAAGCGCCGCCTCTGCCATCAACCTCGTTGATGAAGAAAACCAGAAGGCGCCACGGCCCATCGAGGCCGCGGTGCTCCCCGGCAACGCGATGGATGACGTCGTGATGCGCGTCATCGCCAGGGTTGAGCAGACCCTTGGCACATGGCGCTTCAGCGCCACAAATCAAGATAGGCATGTTGGCGCCGAGAGGCTGTAGCTCGCCGCACAACATGATCGATGGCACGCCGCAGAGCAAGCTAGGCGCATCTGTGCCGATAGGCTACGGCTCGCTGCACGGCGAGACCGTTGGAGCGTCGCAAAGCGAAAGGCGCGGTGCGCCGCATAGCAAGAGCGGATCCATCGATGCTTGCCTGCTATCGATAGGGCGTCGCAGCTGGGTACACGTCCCGTCAGTACCCCCATTCCTCGCCAGGAGTGGGCACAGGCCCTCTGCACCGTACTTGCACCAGAGGCCAACCGCGTCGTACTTGCACTGAATGCTCGCCGCGCCGTTCGCCTTGTCCGCGGCTCGCTCGATGCCAACGCGCTAGTCGATAGGCTCGACCGCCTCCTGGGCCCAGGTGTCCACCTGGGCGCAGTAGAGAAACATGGCCATCGGATCCTCGAGGTGGTGATCTCCGATGAAATAGCCAACTTGGAGCTCGAGATCGCGCTCCAAATGTACCGTGAGAGTGTCGACCGCTTGGACGAACGCATGCACGAGTTCAGGAAGAGCCAAGAGCTACCGTAGGCAAGGGCTGCCGGTCATGGTCTCATGGACATGTTTTATTTTGTTGAGTCATTTCGATGTGGATAGCTATGTGTTCACAACAATCATACTATTGCTTTGTTTATTGCTCTGTTTCAATGTGGGTACTCTGTTTTCCGTTCTTATATATTTTGTTTCAATGTGTGTTTATACGTTTTCCATTCTGTATATGTGGATGATAACAGGTAGATTCAAATTAGTATACAAAAATGGATAGAAAATGGAATTCATAATATATATAATATTAATTGTTCATTAGTTGTGAGGCGAAGGATGCAAAGTACTGCCTCTGCTCTGGGAAGACGCCGTGCACCAGGGAGCTATTGGCGAGGGGCTGCCGGAATACTGGCCGGAATACTGCCGGAATACGTGATGATACTTAACTACTAGGTACAATGCATAAAATTGAAAACGAACAATACTAAAACTAATAATCCCTCCTGGGGCAAGTATTCCGGCAGCCCCTCACCAACAGCTCCCTGGTGCACGGCGTCTTCCCAGAGCAGAGGCAGTACTTTGCATCCTTCACCTCACAGCGCTTGACATGCTGATCTGCCTCTTGTAGGCGGACGCGCGCGAACGATCTTGCCATTTCGTTGGGAGCCCACCGGAGCTCCTCGTCGGTGGCATGCTGGAGCTTATCGGCCCAGCTCCATGTAGCGACGAGGCGCCTAGCGCCTCTGGCCTTCCTCGCGAAGTACCCATCTTCGTACACCTCCTCTGCACGACGACACGCCCTCCCCCAAAGCTCCGCCACCTCCTTTTTTTAGGCGGCATCACGAGCTTCACAGGCCGCCTCCTACCTGGCATCCTCCTCCGCCATCTCCTTCTTGAAAGCCACTTGCCTGGCTTTTTCAGCCGGCGGCAGCGACTTCCAAAGACAAAGATCATACTAGCCCCAAAACCAATCCAAAGTTGGGGGTTCCGGTGCAACCTCGTTCGACAACGTGTAGGTGTCCTCGTCGTTGCTCTTCGAGTGAGCGTCCTCGGGGGGTGGCGACTCCTCGTCGGCACGTGGGCAGACCGGCGGCGCCATGGCAGAGATTTGAGAGAGAGAGAGAGAGAGGGCGAGCAAGGGGAGGATCTAGATGAGAATGCAGGTGGGACGACGTGAGCAAGGTAGTATTTATTGGCAGCCGGAATCTAGATCGACGGGAACAGTACACACGCCGGTCGCCGGAATTTACGAGTATTATAGTGTGAATTACACACGATTCCCGCAGCAAAATCCGTGTGTGAACATAATAGCTGACGGTTCCCAATGCAGAACCGTGTCTGATTAATGAAGCCCGACACTCACCTTCCAAACCTCGAGGCACGAAATAGAGTGGCAATAGTGTGGGGCCGGTTGTCTTGCCAGATTTTACATTTTCTTTTTTGAACACCAAATATTTACATCGTCTGATGATTTTTTAACTCGCACACAAGTACACAAATACGATTTTTTAAACCGTTATGGTTAACCGTTGCATGTAGATGTAGTTCAAATTTGAATTACGGTCATTAAATGGCTAGAAAATCACTTAAATGTCTTCAAAAGGTCAAATAACCCCTGAAATTTTCCAAATTTTCACATGACAGTTGTATTAGTGCACGTTACACGTAGAAAAAAATTGAAGGCCATAAGAGGAAGCTATCTGTCGTTCGTCATCAAACATGCATTGTTCCCTTCTCGCAACCACGAGCTTTCTAGTGAGTTGCTTCGGTTTGTGAGGGGTGTGTGTCCAAACTTTCGTCAAACAGGCCAATTTTTTACCACATCATCTTGGTGGAATGACATTACATCAAGCAAGTTTTCATGTTTTTCTGATCATTTTTAAATTTTTTGGAATAAAATGCCATGGCACTCCATGCATGTGTCCATGTTGTGAGACCAATATGTTTGAAAATTCCTTCTAATTTACTGCACATGGAATTAACTCGCACACAAGTACACAAATATGATTTTTCAAAGCGTTATGGTTAGCCGTTGCATATACATCTAGTTCAAATTTGAATTACGGTCATTAAATGGCTAGGAAATCACTTAAATGTGTTCAAAAGGTCAAATGACCCCTGAAATTTTCCAAATTTTCACATGACATTTTGTATCACTGCACATTACACGTAGAAAATTCTTGAAGGCCGTAAGAGGAAGCTATCTGCCATTCATCATCAAACATGCATTGTTCCCTCTCGGAACCACGAGCCTTCTAGTAAGTTGCTCCGGTTTGTGAGGGATGTGTGTCCAAACTTCCATCAAGTAAGCCAATTTTTGTACCACATCATCTTGGTGGCATGACATTACATCAAGCAAGGTTTCATGTTTTTCTGATCATTTTTTAATTTTTTTGGAATAAAAATGCCATCGCACTCCATGCTGTACATGTGTCCATGCCGTGAGACCAATATGTTTGAAAATTCCTTCTAATTTACTACACATGGAATTAACTCGCACACAAGTACACAAATATGATTTTTCAAACCGTTATGGTTAGCCATTGCATGTACATCTAGTTCAAATTTGAATTACGGTCATTAAATGGCTAGGAAATCACTTAAATGTCTTCAAAAGGTCAAATGACCCCTGAAATTTTCCAAATTTTCATGTGACAATTTGTATCAGTGCACATTACACGTAGAAAAATTTCCAAGGCCGTAAGAGGAAGCTATCTGTCGTTCGTCATCAAATATGCATTGTTCCCTCTCAGAACCACGAGCCTTCTAGTGAGTTGCTCCAGTTTGTGAGGGGTGTGTGTTCAAACTTTCGTCAAACAGGCCAATTTTTGTACCACATCATCTTGGTGGCATGACATTACATCAAGCAAGGTTTCATGTTTTCCTGATTCATTTCTTAATTTTTTGGAATTAAAATGCCATGGCACTCCATGCATGTGTCCATGCCGTGAGACTAATATGTTTGAAAATTCCTTCTAATTTACTACACATGGAATTAACTCGCACACAAGTACACAAATATCATTTTTCAAACCGTTATGGTTAGCCGTTGCATGTACATCTAGTTCAAATTTGAATTACGGTATTAAATGGCTAGGAAATCACTTAAATGTCTTCAAAAGGTCAAATGACCCCCAAAATTTTCTAAATTTTTCACATAATAGTTTGTATCAGTGCACATTACACGTAGAAAACTTTTGAAGGGTGTAAGAGGAAGTTATCTGCCGTTTGTCATCAAACATGCATTATTCCCTCTCGGAACCATGAGTCTTCTAGTGAGTTACTCCGGTTTGTGAGGGGTGTGTGTCCAAACGTTCGTCAAACAGACCATTTTTTGTACCACATCATCTTGCTGGCATGATATTACATCAAGCAAAGTTTCATGTTTTGTTGATCATTTTTTAATTTTTTGGAATTAAAATGCCATGGCACTCCATGCATGTGTCCATGCCGTGAGACCAATATGTTTGAAAATTCCTTCTAATTTACTGCACATGGAGTTAACTTGCACACAAGTACACAAATATGATTTTTCAAACCGTTATGGTTAGCCGTTGCATATACATCTAGTTCAAATTTGAATTATGGTCATTAAATGGCTAGAAAATTACTTAAATGTCTTCAAAAGGTCAAATGACCCCTGAAATTTTCCAATTTTTCACATGACAGTTAGTATCAGTGCACATTACACGTAGAATTTTTTTGAAGGCCGTAAGAGGAAGCTATCTGCCATTCGTCATCAAACATGCATTGTTCCATCTCGGAACCACGAGCCTTCTAGTGAGTTGCTCTGGTTTGTGAGGGGTGTGTGTCCAAACTTTCATCAAACAGGCCAATTTTTGTACCACATCAACTTGGTGGTATGACATTACATCAAGCAAGGTTTCATGTTTTTAATTTTTTGGAATTTAAATGCCATGGAACTCCATGCTTAATTGTGCCATAGTCGTTAGACCAATATGTTTGAAAATTCTTCCAACTTACTGCACGTGGAATTAAATCGCACACAAGTACACAAAATATGACTTTTCAATTATAGTCATTAAATGGCTAGAAAATCACTTAAATGTCTTAAAAGGTCAAATGACCCCTGAAATTTTCCAAATTTTGGCATGACAGTTGTATTAGTACTACAAATTTTCTCGTACATTTAAAACACCATCTGTTGCCACTTTACTCCAAATTCATCTTTAACATCTAATAAAAAATATCTACAACATCACACACAATTGTTTTGTAGGAATCGTTTGCGACGAAAAATTCTGGGTCTATTTAAGTCTTTCTCCTTAAGCTTCGCTGGCTCGTCTGCTCCAGTGCCGACAACCCCAGAATCCACAAATCCCGATCCCCATTCGCCCACCCCCTTCTTGCAAAGATGACGCCGTGGAAACACTTCATGAAGGCCCGTACGATGGCCGCGCCCCCCGGAGTGCGGCTGCCTACACCGAGAGTGCCGCCACATCCGCATTGAGCGCGTCCTCTTCCGCCAAGAGGGCATCTACGACAGCCGACAGGGCAGCTGCAGCAGCCGAGACGGCTGCAGCTGCTACTGCGACGACGGCTGCAAACGCCGAGAGCGCTCGAGCTGCCGTTCGTGCCGCCGATGTCACCCTGGCCCGGGTTGATGCCATCCACGCTAAGATATTCTAGGCCACCTCGGAATCCAGCATGCAACCCACGCACGAAAAGGCGGCCATGGCCATGGAGCACCTGCTTCCTCATGGGGTCATCGAGTGGGAGCTGCAGATGGAGGAGGCGGCAGAGATCGAGGAGCGCTAGGAGGAGGAGTTGTGCATGGCCTAGGTCATGGTAGAGAAGAGTCTATCCGTCGAGGAATCGGTGGTGGAGTACCAACGCGAGCCCTGGCGTAGCCACTACTACGACTACTACAACCTTGAGGGTGGCGCCGAGGACGAGGACAAGGATGCGGACGACTTCAGCAGGCGGGCACGGAGTCCACCAATAGCGGCATGTCGCCAGGACAAGTCATCACCGTCTCATCTCACACCGATGATGCATAGGTCGGCGTGGTGGCGGATTTGTGTAGGATCAAAAGTATCTCTAGAGGGGGGTGATTAGACTACTTGACCAAATAAAAATCTAGCCTTTTCCCAATTTTAGTTCTTGGCAGATTTTAGCAACTTAGCACAAGTCAAGCAATCAACCTACACATGCAATTCTAAGAGTATAGCAGCAGAATGTAAATCATTGCATATGAAGGTAAAGGGAGGAGTTTGGAGGGAGCAAACGCAATGCTGACACGGAGATTTTTGGCGTGGTTCCGATAGGTGGTGCTATCGTATATCCACATTAATGGAGACTTCAACCCACGAAGGGTAACGGCTGCGCGAGTCCACAGAGGGCTCCACCCACGAAGGGTCCACGAAGAAGCAACATTGTCTATCCCACCATGGCCATCGCCCACGAAGGACTTGCCTCACTAGGGTAGATCTTCACGAAGTAGGCGATCTCCTTGCCCATACAAACTCCTTGGTTCAACTTCACAATCTTGACGGAGGTTCCGAAGTGACATCTAACCAATCTAGGAGACACCACTCTCCAAAAGGTAATAGATGGTGTGTTGATGATGAACTCCTTGCTCTTGTGCTTCAAATGATAGTCTCCCCAAGACTCAACTCTCTCTCATAGGATTGGATTTGGTGGTAAGATGATTTGAGTGGAAAGCAACTTGGGGAAGGCTAGAGATCAAGATTCATATGTTAGGATTGGAATATCTTGGCCTCAACACATGAGTAGGTGGTTCTCTCTCAGAAAATGAATGCTGGAAGTGAAGGCATGTTCTGATGGCTTTCCTATGGACTCAATGTGATCTTGGATCACTAAAAGTAAAATGTAGAGTCTTGAGCTTTTAGATTTTGAGCTAATCCTTTATCCTTAGCATTTTGAGGGGTCCACATTCCTAATCCATGCCATGCCAAACATTGAAATTTCCTGAAATATTCATCTTGAAATAACATTAGTTCAATGAGCTATATATTGTTAATCATTACCAAAACCACCCAGGGATAGTTGCACTTTCAATCTCCCCCTTTTTGGTAATTGATGACAACATATAGATCAAATCTTCGACAAATGATAATAAGATTGAAATACATCGTCACTTTGAGAAGTATGTGATAAGCAAGAGCTCCCCCTAAATTTGTGCATAATTTAAGATTTGCTTTTGAATGCAAATGCACAATTGATTAGTATCATGTGTTACTCTTCCATGTCACATACATCTTGGTGGAGCACTCAAAATCATAGCAATTAAAAGCATGCACTCATCACCAAGTAAAGTGTATGATCATATCGGGATATAAGAGATAATATCATCCAAACACACATTAAAGTAGCATATGATCAAGCACATGATCATTCAAGTATCTCACACAAGGGCATAAGGTATCAAACAAGCATACAATAAAGTTCAACCAAATAAAGTGCAAGAGAGACAAAAAGCAACACACTCTCTCGAAGCCTATGATCTATACATATTTCTCCCCCTTTGGCAACAAGTTACCAAAAAGTTCAAATATGCATAGTGTTATGCGTCTCTCAGGCTTGGTCTCCGTGAGGTGGTGTAGAGATGACTCCAAGGATGAAGGCTTCAGTTGATGTAGCTAGAGCTGTTGGAGTGGCTGCTGGAGGTGGCACTGAAGATGTGGCTGCTGGTGCAGATGTAGTTGCTCTAGTATCGAGTACTGGCACTGCAGCCGACCTCTGACCTCTTGGCACATACTGAAAATCTTATGTAGTTGCCTTTCCTTTCTTCTCCTCTGCTTCCTCCTGGAGCTGCTCAACTACTGTCTGTATCTTAGTGACTTTCAGATCAAGATCATAGAATTTTTGTTTAATGATCCTCTCCAAGCTCTCCTGATTCTGAGTCAGGGTGGCCAAGCCCTTCTCAATCATCAAGATAGATTGGATCAGAAATCCAAGTTGATCTTGTTTGCTCTTCAAGAACACTTGAGATGCTTCTTTAGCACTTGGCATCTTTGCAACTTTTTCTGCCCTTGCCTTTGCTCTCTTCTCATGTGCTTGCACTGATGAAGGATCATTCTCATCCATGACAACTGTGTTGTCTTCAAAATCTGTCTTGAGAGGTAAGTGCTCCTTGTCCAACAATTAAGTGCCTATGCCCATCTTTGAGTTGATGAGCAGCTGAATTTGTGGAGCATACCCACAAGATCTTTTCTGGTCAGCAGTTGTCCTCTTGATTGTCTCTACAATCAGACTCATGACCTTGAATTTTTTAGGGGCATCAAAAATGTGCAGCAAGTTGATTGAATGTACTCTTATCATCCTATGATCTCCAGACTTGGGCAACAGAGTATGCCTCAAGATGGTGTTAATAGTAGGCAGATCAGACAACAAGTATTTCACAGAGCCCAACTTATGAGTTTCCAGGGCTTCATCAGGAATTTCCTTGTACATACTTGCCATGGAGTTATGGTCTTTCTTCTTCTTGGCATACACATACAAATCATCCTCATGGTCTTTTGGAGCATTGATCAGCTTGACCCCTTCATTAACAGTTGACTGCTACCTTGTACCTTCAGACATCCATGGTATCCTTCCATCTGGATAGAAATGAGAAGTGGAGTAGAATTGCATGATTAGCTCATCATTCCATTGGTGAGCTTCTGTCCAACAAACTTGTCAACTCCACAAGATTTGAAACTGTCATATACACCTGGAAAGTGATCTTCATTCTCTTGATGTATGTCCAGTCAATCCATCTCATATCACAGACAATTGGCTTCTTGTCAAGCAGAATGATCTCATAGAAGTCTTGATGTTCTTTGGTGTGGAATCTATAGTCCATAGCAGTTCTCCTTCTCACAGCATAAGGATCATTCTTCCTCCAAAGTCTCAGACCTGCATCCTTCTTGATGTTCATGTCCTCTGCCACTGGATGAGTGTCATTGTGGTCTGGAATCTTTGGTTTGAGCTTTCTCGGCACTTGGGCTTCAGCATCTTCTTCTTCAACTTCAGGCACTGGGGCCTTGTTCTTCTCTTCAGCTGGGATGTTTCTGGTGATTCTCTTGGGTGCAAACTTGGTGGTTTGAGCAGAAGCTTTGGGAGCAGGTTTGGGCTTAGGTGCAGCCCCTGACTTGATTGCATCTCCCATAAACTTTTGTGACTTGGGTGCTGGTGCAGCATCCTCTTCCTCTTCCTCTTTAGAATCTCTCACCATACTTGACTTTCCAATAACTTTTGCAGTTGTGGTTCTTGCCCTCTTCTTCTTCTTCTTCTAGCCATCTCCAACTGCTTCACCATCATCTGATTCTAGTGTGAATTTCATGGTTTCTCCTATTGCAACTTTCCTTGGCTTGGATGTTGGAACTCTCCTTGCTGGTGCCTTCTTGTTCATACCAGGCTTTGTGGTAGTAGTAGTGCCATACTTCTTCTTCATCACCTTCTTCTTTGAGGTGGCCTCATCCTCAACAGCAACATAATCCTCATCCTCAGAGTCTGAGGTTTTCTTCTTCCTTGATCTAGTGGCTGCCTTGGGCAAGTTACTTGGTGTGCTCCTGCTGCCTTCATCATAGATGCTTGAGGTAGTAGTGCCCTCACTCATTTGCACTTGCTCTTCAGACTTATTCTGGCTATCACTCTGGTCAGACATCTTGGCAGGAAAACTGATAGCAAACCCTATGAATAGATATAGATGAGGTAGAGTAGATGAGCATCACAAAGCGCAGAGATTTTTGCAAAACAAATGAGTCAAAAACTTAGCTTTAGTTCTCTACTGAAATGATTTCGGAGCTACCAAATTGATAAACTCGGTGATACCCAAGCAACATTTGGAACCTAAACTAGTGAACTCGGTCAGACCAAGTCATAGTTCGGTGGCACCAATATTACTAGGGTTTCACAGAGAATTGAACTCGGTCACACCGACTTGCAGTTTTCGGTCAGACTGAAAAGCGCATATGCAATGGCCTAAGCCAAATCGGTGAGACCGGTTTCTACGATTCGGTCGGTCCGAGATGAGTACAACGGTGATCTAACCCTAAATTTTTGAATCAAACTAAACCTAAGGATTTTTTTATGGATAGATTGATTTCATATGTGGCAAGAATCATGGCATTGACCTTGTGCTTCGAATCAGAGGAAAAAAGAGAGCACAAGGGGTCAAACACATACCCTAGTTCGGCAGGTGTTCGCTACGGCGGCAACGGCGGAGCAGATTCCGTTGACGGTGATAGAAACCAGCGGCAGGAGGTCATTGGCGATGAGGATGCGATCCGGAGACCTGAGGAGGTAGAGCAGGATATGCACGACCTGAGGGATTTTGAAGAAATTTCCGAAATCTCACCCGTGGGTATATATATCCCGACCCTATCGGTGTGACCAAGTGGAACAACTCGGTGGCACCAAGATGCAAAATCACAAGCGGTTGCTGCAACTCGGTGTGACCAAAATGTTCAAATCAATTGCACTGAGATGAAAACCTAGATCAACTTAGTGAACTCGGTATGACTGAAGTGGATGACTCGGTCATACCAAAATGCACAAAGAGGTTTTGGAAGTTTAAGTCTATGACGTATTAGGGACTCCAAGTGCTCCTCACACAGAGTGGTTTGAATCTTAATTGATCAAACTTTGTGATGTAGCATGAATAGAGTTTGAGACGAGAAAAGCATAGATAGCTAGAGAAGGTTCTTAGGCATTCTTGTCCATCCACTTGGCAAAAAGAGAAAGAGCCAAACAATCAAAGCAACAAGTGGATGTCCTCGAATGAGTAAAGTATGCAACCAACATGCTCACTCAATAAAATGGAAAATGAAATGTGTGGCAAAGCATGCACAAACACTCTAGCATCTATCAAGCAATTTGCGATGACTAGGTGATCTATATATGAGTATATTGACTTAGGAGTCAAATGAGAACATTTGATCATAGGTCATACTCATCGTTTAAGCACAAGTGGGGTTACCACTTTTACATAAAGCATTGTTGTGTTCACACCATTAGAGTTGCTTTAGCTCAATTCTTAGAGTAAAGCTCCCCCTAGATGTGATATCCCCTCAAGAGGGATGAACTAACCTTGGGTTTTTGTTGATGATGACTTCATGTAGGTGTTGAAGATGTGGATTCTCAATGTTGATGTAGATCATTCGGAGCAATCCATTGGAGTGAGTTGCACTTCCAATACCTACACGGGTTAGTCCCACAAGGAGCAAACAAGGATACCCATAGACATAGAGTGATGTACACACACATGATGTCCATGAAAGCATTAGGTTACCTTGTCCCTTGTCTTACCAACAAGAGGGTTTGTGACTCCATGAACTAGTGCAAGATGTGGAAGTTGTTTGCACTTGTTCTTGCCAAAATGATATGAGTGAAGTGTGTTGGCGGAGTCACCCTCAATAACTCTCTATTTCTTATTCTTCGGGATCCAGATCATCTTGATGGGAATACTTGGGGTTGTAGTCATACTTGATGAAGTAGAACTTGATGTAGTCTTGGGAACCCACTTGACCAAGGCCTTGGGAGCTTCTTCAAATGCATCAATCTCCTCTTGAAGCTTATCCTTGCCTTTTTTGCTTGTGGTCTTGTGGTGGAAGATCATCATGAGCTTGTGTCCCTTGGAAAGTAGGATCATACTTCTCTTGTTGAGGAACAAACTTCATCTTGGGGTATTGATCTTCTTCCCACTCAGCTCCATTGGCATTGAACATTTGTTCAAAACCAACACCTTGATTCTTCCGGTGCCTTCCTTGCTTGCGTACAATTTCCTCAAATTGCTTACTTCCGACAAGGCTCTTGTAAACACCTTTCTCTATAATTCCCTTCAATAAGATATTTTCTTGCTCAAGTGTAACTTGGCTAAGAGAATCATTAGTGGAATCAAGAGAACTACTAAAAGCAACAACATTGGATTTAGCATGATTATTGTTACTACTAGAAGAAGATTCTTTCTTACTTTTGTTGCTAGATTTAACTTGTGGCATGTAAGTAGACAAGAGTAAATGCTTGGCAATGTAAGAAGAACTTTTCTTGCGAAAGGTGTTTTCAAAGCGTAACTTCTCATGAGTCTTTAAAAGTTCTCAATGATCTTCCAAGGTAGTTTCATGAGCTAACTTAAGAGTATTTAGCTCTTTAGTTAGACGCTCAATCTTCTCCTTATCATTGTCATTCGTTTTATCTTGATTAGCATGATTAATTGATGTTTCATCATAGTATTCATCACTAGAGTTGTCAACAAGTAAATCATCGTCACCTAACAAATCATCTTCATCACTATTGAAATCAACATACTCGGGGTGTTATACCTTTGGACCTTTAGCCATGAAGCATCTTCCAATTCCTTCATTTGGTGAGTCAAATATGTCATAGGAGTTGGTTGACACAAGTGTTAGACCGGCAACACCTTCATCTTGAGTATATTCGGAGTCGGAGTGATAACTTCTTTCGGAGTGATGGTTGAAGTCGGAGCCGGATACCCATTCACCAACATGTGCTTGATGTCTTTGCTTTGTGTATCTCTTTGATGATTTGTCCTTCCTTTCCGAATCCTTGCTTCTCCGGTAGGTTCTTCATTCATAACGATCATCTCTACTCCTCTCTCTTAGTGGTGATTCTTCTATTCTCCTTCTTCTTTTAGGTGAATCTTCTCTCCTTTTGTAGGGAGCCGTACACTCATTGGAGTAGTGTCCGGGACTTCCACAATTGTAGCAATTACGTTCACGACTCGAAGATCTTTTGTCATTGTATGACCTTGATTTGGAACTTCTTTCCTTGCTTCTACTCTTGTAGAACTTGTTGAAGTTCTTCACCATTAGGCTTAATTCTTCATTGAAGGTTTGTTTATCACTTGATGATGTAGGAGAATCACATGAGGCTTTGTAAGCACCACTTGAGTTGTTTTGAAGTTCCTCTTTATCCTTGAGGGACATCTCATGAGCAACAATTCTTCCAATGACTTCCGTTGGCTTGAGATCTTTGTAATTGGGAATCATTTGGATCAATGTGCACACGGTATCATATTTTCCATCCAAGGCTCTTAGGATCTTCTTGATGATGAATCTATCCTTCATCTCTTCACTTCCTAAGCCGGCAATCTCATTTGTGATGAGAGCAAGCCTAGAGTACATTTCAGCGACACCTTCACCATCCTTCATTTTCAACTGGTCAAGTTGACTTTGAAGCACATCCAATTTGGATTCCTTGACGGAGTTGGTACCTTTGTGCATATCAATAAAAGTATCCCAAATTTCCTTTGCATTCTCAAGGCGGCTGATTTTGTTGAATTCTTTGGGGCACAGTCTGTTGAAGAGTATATCACAAGCTTGAGCATTGTATTACAGCATCTTCAACTCTTGCTCGGTAGCTTCACGGTTCGGTTCTCTCCCATCGAAGAATTCACCTTGCAAGCCAATACACACAATATCCCAAACGGCGGGGTTATGTCCAAGAATATGCATTTTCATCTTATGCTTCCAACTAGCAAAATTAGTACCATCAAAGTAAGGACCTCTACGATGGTAATTTCCCTCGCTAGACGCCATACTCTCCTAGGTTGTGAAACCAAGGCTATGATCACCAAAAGCTATGGAAATCAAGGCCAATGGAGACCGTAGCTCTGATACCACTTGTAGGATCAAAAGTAT
>NC_041387.1:457341022-457347376 GCF_002162155.2 Triticum dicoccoides | reverse complement strand
TAAAAATCTAGCCTTTTCCCAATTTTAGTTCTTGGCAGATTTTAGCAACTTAGCACAAGTCAAGCAATCAACCTACACATGGAATTCTAAGAGTATAGCAATGGAATGTAAATAATTGCATATGAAGGTAAAGGGAGGAGTTAGTAGGGAGCAAACACAATGTTGACATGAAGATTTTTTGCGTGGTTCTGATAGGTGGTGCTATCGTACATCCACGTTGATGGAGACTTCAACCCACGAAGGGTAACGGCTGCACGAGTCCACGGAGGGCTCCACCCATGAAGGGTCCACGAAGAAGCAACATTGTCTATCCCACCATGGCCATCGCCCACGAAGGACTTGCCTCACTAGGGTAGATCTTCACGAAGTAGGCGATCTCCTTGCCCGTACAAACTCCTTGGTTCAACTCCAGAATCTTGACGGAGGCTCCCAAATGACACCTAACCAATCTAGGAGACACCACTCTCCAAAAGGTAATAGATGGTGTGTTGATGATGAACTCCTTGCTCTTGTGCTTCAAATGATAGTCTTCCCAACACTCAACTCTCTCTCATAGGATTGGATTTGGTGGAAAGATAATTTGAGTGGAAAGCAACTTGGGGAAGGCTAGAGATAAAGATTCATATGGTAGGATTGAAATATCTTGGCCCCAACACATGAGTAGGTGGTTCTCTCTCAGAAAATGAATGCTGGAAGTGAAGGCATGTTCTGATGGCTTTCCTATGGACTCAATGTGATCTTGGATCACTAAAAGTAAAATGTAGAGTCTTGAGCTTTTATAGATTGAGCCAATCCTTTGTCCTTAGCATTTTGAGGGGTCCACATTCCTAATCCATGCCATGCCAAACATTGAACTTTCCTAAAATATTCATCTTGAAATAGCATTAGTTCAATGAGCTATATGTTGTTAATCATTACCAAAACCACCCAGGTATAGTTTCACTTTCAATTTGTTAAAATTATTAGTACTTAGGCTTTGTTTTTAATGCTGGTCTTTTGTTAGAGCAATGTTTAGGTGAATTGTCTCTGTTTAATTACCAAAATTGCTCGATTCAGTAAGTCTGGTCTTTGTGTTGTATGCTCTTTTGTGTGCCCAAATTAGCAAGCGATGTTAAATTATGCAATGACATACGCGGGGAAATTTCCACCAAAATTTCAATTGTCAAACTCATCCCATGCGCGTTAAGCAGAAGAATCGTTTGCGATGCACACTATCGTTCAGAGTGAATGGTATCCGGCGGCACCGCGCGCAAAGTTTCCCTCCACATTTCGAAATTTTTAGCCTACCTCCGAAATATCTACCCTTCCTGCCTCCCCATCCCCTTTTCTCCCCGATCACAAGTAACATTTCCCCTGTTTCCCCCTCCCTTCCTTCCTAAGCTATTGTCACGCCCAATATGAGATCCTATCCGAGAGGAACTCGAAGGTCCCACCAAGGATAGAGCCGCATATTGAAACGCTTTTGCAAGGTGGATATCATTACATCGTACCATTACATAATAGATGGGGATACATACAAAAAGGCATACAATGCCGCATGATTACAACAACATCATACACAAGAGCAACATCCGGCTATGGATGAAACACAAATAGAAATTCAAACGACATCCACCCTGCTAGCCTAGGCTGCCGACCAGGAATCTATCCCCTGAACAACGAAGAAGCAGAAGAAGAACTCCAAAACAAACACGCGTCACTCTCCCATCATGATCATCGCATTACCTGTACCTACAATTGTAGTTGTAGTAATCTGCGAGCCACGAGGACTCAGCAATCCCGTTACCATGGGTATCAAGACTAGCAAAGCTTAATGGGTATGGAATGGATTAGTGGTGAGGTTGCAGCAGCGACTAAGCAATGTATGGTGGCTAACTTACGGGTACAAGAATAAGATGAGAAGCTACGCAAACAGTCGCAAACTAGTAATGATCAAGAAGTGATCCTAAACTACTTACATTCAAACATAACCCCACCGTGTTCTCTTCTTGACCCACTCGAAAAGAGACCATCACGGTTACACACGCGGTAGGGTATTTCAATTCGAATCTGGTATCAAGTTCTCTATAGCCGGATATTAAAAACTCCCATCTGCCACATAACCGCGGGCACGGCTTTCAAAAGATCAAACCCTGCAGGGGTGTCCCAATTTAGCCCATTACAAGCTCACGATCCGCGGAGACAATCCTCCATCGCGGGACATCCGATCAGACTCGGGATCCCGGTACACAAGACATTTTGACAATGGTAAAACAAAACCAGCAAGATCTCCCAGCGTGCCGACACCCTGATAGTAGCCACGCGTATCTCACCTCAGGCCACGTCTGGATGAGCACAGCATACAACGATTGAGATCTGAGTTGCCCCGGGGGAAGCCGCACACGGCTCTAGTTTGGACCAATACTCAGAGGAGCATTGGCCTGGGGGTTGATTAAAAATACTAGGGGTCCGGAGAAAATCCCCTATTTAAGTTTTAGTTGAAATTAGGAAAATGGTAAAACCAATGTTGGGCCTTGCTGGAAGATTTTTTTTCAAAGCGAACTGTCAAGAGGGGCCCATAAAACCTCATCGTGTTAGGGACGCAAAATCAAGGAACATAACATCGGTATGACAGAAACTAGGGCGGCAAGAGTGGAACAAAACACCAGGCAAAAAGGTCGAGCCTTCCACCCTTTACCAATTATATATGTGCATTAATTAAATAAGAGGTATTGTGATATCCCAAGATATCCATGATATCCATGTTCCAACATGGAACAACCTGCAACTGCACCTGCAACTAGCAATGCTATAAGAAGGGCTGAGCAAAGCGATAATGTAGACAAACAACGGTTTGCTAGGAAGGATGTAAAAGGTTAGAGGATGTCATGGCAATTTGGGAGGCTTGATAAACAAGTGGTTTGCATTGCCATGTAGCATATGTCCTATAGCATATGTTTGCATTGCCATGAACTTGCCTAAATGATGTTCCAGCTTCCTGTTAACTTCATGATGCCATGTTGTGAGCTTGATATTAGTTAATCTATGCCTATTCTGGAGATGCTCCAATTACATGTTTTGACGTTGCTATGAGTACATTGTTCACATGCCATGGTTGTTAGTTTTGGACTTTATATGACCTATGTTTCATGCTTGCAAACATGCTATAATAATGTTGTTGTTTTACACTTGCTGAAACTGTTTCAACATTCAAACTTGTCTTGCTGGTTCCCACTAATCCATGAGCCATATGCATATTATGCCATGATGTTATTTGCTCTTTGTTATGTGTAATTTTATGCCATGCCCTTGGTTTCTATGTATAGTTTCTATAGCATCTTTGTTTCATGCCTCCAACATGTCATCCTGTGAACTCTGCTCGTGTCCCTGTGTTATAAAGTTTCTTTTTGCATTGATCATATTGGTTTAATATTGATGCCTATGAACCTTAACCTTAATGATATTTGAAGTATGTTATATGTACATGAAGTGCATGTCAAGTTTGTGCTCATATGATTCCTATAGCATGTTGTTTTGATGATTGCAAAGTGCCTACTTGCTGTTTTGGACAACTTGTCCTTTAAACTTGTTTGGAGTGTATGTGTTGCACCGTTGCTCCGTTTTGAGCATGCTCCATATGAAACTTGCTTAGAATTGCATGTAGTTTCATATTATCTTGTTGGATCCATGTTTTGAGAGTGTTTTCTTGATGTTTGGATGCATTTTGCATCAATGCCATGTTTAATTTGTGTTGCTCGTATCTTCTAGGCCGTAGCTCCGAATTAAATGAACTTTATATGTAAATTGATTAGAATGTCATGTAGATCATCATGGTGCATCTTAACTTGCTTTCTAACAACTTGAACATAATGTGTTATTCAGATCTGGACCAATTTCGAAATTCGCATGAGGACTTATCGGAATTGTTATATGTTGTTTCTGGCCTCATTTAAACTTGTTTTGATGTGTTGTTCTTGTATGCATCATCTCTTGCCTTGAGTAGCATCACGTAGCCCTGTCATGCATCATACTTGGATGTGCATCATGCCTTGTTTATGTGTTGAGTGTTTACCGTGTGGTTTGCTTCTTTTTGGTTGTACTTCTTCTTGATAGTTCCTGTTTCGTTGCGATCGTGAGGATTCGTTCGTCTATGCTTGGTTCATCTACGGTCGTTCGTCTTCTTCATGGACGTGTTCTTCTTCCTAGCGGGATTTCAGGCAAGATGACGGTTACCCTGGATCTCACTACTATCATTGCTATGCTAGTTGTCTTGATGCTATTGCTATGTCGCGCTACCTACCACTTGTTTATCAAGCCTCCCAAATTTCCATGACAACCTCTAACCTTTTACACCCTTCCTAGCAAACCGTTGTTTGGCTATGTTACTGCTTTGCTCAGCCCGTCTTATAGTGTTGCTAGTTGCAGGTGTAGTTGCAGGTTGTTCCATGTTGGAACATGGATATCATGGATATCTTGGGATATCATAATACCTCTTATTTAATTAATGCACATATATACTTGGTAAAGAGTGGAAGGCTTGGCCTTTTTGCCTAGTGTTTTGTTCCACTCTTGCTGCCCTAGTTTCCATCATACCGGTGTTATGTTCCATGATTTTGCGTCCCTAACACGATGAGGGTTTATGGGCCCCTCTTGACAGCTCGCTTTGAATAAAACTCTTCCAGCAAGGCCCAATATTGGTTTTACCATTTTCCTAATTTCAACTAAAACTTAAATAGGGGATTTTCTCCAGACCCCTAGTATTTTTAATCAACCCCCGGGCCAATGCTCCTCTGAGTGTTGGTCCAAACTAGAGTCGTGTGCGGCTTCCCCCGGGGCAACTCGGGTCTCAGTCGTTGTACGATGTGCTCATCTGGACATGGCCTGAGACGAGATACACGTGGCTACTATCAGGGTGTCAACATGCCGGGAGGTCTTGTTGGTTTTGTTTTACCATTGTCAAAATGTCTTGTGCACCGGGATCCCGAGTCTGATCGGATGTCCCGTGATGGAGGATTGTCTCCGTGGATCGTGAGCTTGTAATGGGCTAAGTTGGGACACCCTGCAGGGTTTGATCTTTCGAAAGCCGTGCCCGCAGTTATGTGGCGGATGGGAGTTTTTAATACCCGGTTGTAGAGAATTTGACACCAGATTCGAATTAAAATACCCAACCGCGTGTGTAACCGTGATGGTCTCTTTTCGAGTGGGTTGAGAAGAGAACATGGTGGGGTTATGTTTGAACGTAAGTAGTTCAGGATCACTTCTTGATCATTACTAGTTTGCGACCGTTTGCGACCGTTTGCATACCTTCTCATCTTATTCTTGTACCCGTAAGTTAGCCACCATACATTGCTTAGTGGCTGCTGCGACCTCACCACTTATCCATTCCATACCCATTAAGCTTTGCTAGTCTTGATACCCATGGTAATGGGATTGCTGAGTCCTCGTGGCTCACAGATTACTTCAACAACAGTTGCAGGTACAGGTAATGTGATGATCATGATGTGAGAGCGATGCGTGTTTGTTTTGGAGTTCTTCTTCTTCTTCTTCATTGTTCAGTGGATAGGTTCCTGGTCGGCAGCCTGGGCTAGCAGGGTGGATGTCGTTTGAGTTTCTGTTTGTGTTTCATCCACAGTCGGATGTTGCTCTTATGTATGATGTTGTTGTATTCATGCGGCATTGTATGCCTTTTTGTATGTATCCCCATCTATTATGTAATGGTACGATGTAATGATATCCACCTTGCAAAAGTGTTTCAATATGCGGCTCTATCCTTGGTGGGACCTTCGAGTTCCTCTAGGATAGGATCACATATTGGGCGTGACAAGTTGGTATCAGAGCCTCGACCGACCATAGGAGCCCCCTTGATTGATCGTAGTTGGTCGTTGTTGAGTCTAGAAGAAATCTATTTCAGGAGTCTAGTTATATCAGAGAGTAGGAATTCTTTTTACTCCTTTGCCCCTTCATCGCTCTGGTGAGGAATCTTGACGTAGGTGTTTTGACTTACTCCTCTTCCCCTTCGAATTTTCTTTAGGATCACGCAGTTGGTTTTCTGATCGTTGGTTCTCAGTTCTTTTCATTCGGTGCATTTCTCATCAAGTCAATTCGACCTCTTTGTTTTTGCCAGGATCAATCCTCAGTTCTTTCTCGACGACGTTGTTTCCCCGTCCTTAGTTGTTTTCTTTTTCCCACCCGCCCACCCTTTTTCTTCTTGGAGCCGGAGTCCGTAATCGAGTACCATCCTACTCATGCGAAGCCTTTACATTCTTTCCTCAATTATTTCAACCGGTGTTTTTCTCTTAAAGTTACTCATCGGTTCGCCCTTCCAAGTTGCCTTTGTTATTCCCGCCCTCCCACCCTTTTTCTTTCCGGAGTCTG